>NC_092872.1:133156238-133426238 GCF_028372415.1 Notamacropus eugenii | reverse complement strand
GGTCCAAGCACCTCCTCTCACAAAGGAGTTAGCAGGGATCCAAAGAAATTAGCTGACTTGTGCCCAAGGTCACAGAGACGGAAAATATGATAAATTTTCTGACTCCAAATCCCGTTTTCTTTTCACCATGCCAGACAGCTTTCCTGGTCTACCCACGGAAGTGGGGTCAGGCAGAAATCTCCTTCCAAGTCTTAGATCTCTGAGGGCATAGAATACTCATTATTAAGTCAGAAAAAAAGACTAATTTCTTTTTCCATTTTTCCAAACATTTTGTTAAATAGATTCTTTTGTTATTGTTCTTGCACTATTTTCCTTTTATTTCCTTCCCATTTATAATTCTCTACTTGGTCCTAATGTTCTTGAATGAGAAAGTTAAGACTTGAGGTAGGGGGAATGAGGGAAAGGTTTGGCATCCACCCAAATCCATACGTGTAGGTAATAAGCATAATGAGAATATTTCAGATGAACATGTTTATTCCCTTAAACCCTTTAAATATAATGCTAGGGGGTGAATTTAAATATTTGCTCACTAGAAATTAGATCACCATGGTAGAAAGGACCTTAGAAAACACCTAGTTTAAAGATGAAGAAAAGGAGACCTGAAGCTATGTGACTTTCCATCGATGTTGTTGTTCAGTCATTTCAGTTGTGTCTGATTCTTTGTGACCCCATTTGGGGTTTTCTTGGCAAAGATACTAGAATGGTTTGACATTTTCTTCTTCAGATAATTTTGCAGATGAGAAAACTGAGACTAAGAGGGTGAAGTGACTTGCCCAGGGTCACACAGCTAGTAAGTGTCTGAGGCCAGATTTGATCATATAGTCAGTTAGTAACAAATCTTAACAGAGAAATCTGGCCTCTTAGGTCCCAGAATAGGGCCCTATCTCCTGTATCCTACTGCCGTGTCAAGAAGGGTGTTGGTAGATCCATTAATAATGGGGTCAGAAAAGCTAATTAGGACAAACTAGGAGCGGGCAGAGGATATTCCTAAGTAGTTCATCCCAAGACCCAGATCAAAGGCTACTCTTTCCATGAAGCCTTCCCTCATCTAAGCAGATGAATGCTAGCTCGTCTTCCTTTCATACCACTTTTTCTCTTTAAACCTCATGCATTTATCAAATGCTATTTTGAAATATAGTTGTGTATCTGTCATTCTTGAAAGTCAGAACGTAACTCATTCTGTTACTGGGCTGTTTGCCCTTTAATAATGGGTATTGTTTTATTTATTTGTGATATAAACTCAATATTTACCACAGTGCTTTGCACATGGTAAGTACTTAATAACGTTTATGGAATTGATTTGAATCAAAACCAGACCACTCAGAGGTAAGAAGAAAAGATGTGACTTGAAGGGTCCCTGCCTCAAAACATTTACTGTTCTGCCAATTTCTAGGTTCTATGGTGTCTTAAATTCTGCCACTAGCCATGAATTTCTTTTGTGTGACAGACAACACAGAAAATGATCATCGGTCACCTATGTGTTCACATGTACAAGATGGGGAGCAGGGTGTGGTATAACTAGATAATTGGTTGGTTGGTTGTTGTCCTCCATCTTTGAAGAGGACCAAAATGATATCACCATGATAAAGTGAAATTTCAGTGTGTCCTACTGTGGCTGATCAGACCAATACGAGCTCAGAATGCTCTACCACAGGTTGGGCACAGATAGTTCATGTGAATATTTGGGGTGAACATCCCAAATTTGAATATCCTACATTTACTTTGTGCTGTCTCAATTCTGCTTTGCTCAAAGAGCACAGCACCCTTTCTAATGTGGGCACGCCATGCTGAGTGGTCCTATACCAGTGTCTCCCATGTTGCACAGTCAAATCCAGAGTTCTTGAGAAAGAACTTCAGAGTGTCCTTGTATCATTTCTTCTGCCACCATGTGATTGCCTGCCCCATGCAAGTTCTCCATAAAATAGTCTTTTTGGCAAGTGTACATTTTGCATTTGAACAATGTGGCCAACCCATTGGAGTTGTGCTCTCTGAAGCATAGTTTGAATACTTGGCAATTCAGTTTGAGCAAGGACTTCAGTGTCTGATGCCTTATCCTGCCAGGTGATCCTCAGTATCTTCCTAAGATAATTCAAATGGAAGCAATGCTATATGCTTATGAACTAGATAGCACAGTTTGTGTGAAAAAGGATCTGGGGGTTTTAGTGGACCATAAGCTCAATATGAGTCAATAATGTGATATAGGAGCCACAATAGTATCTGAGATTCTATTAATAGTGGCTTAGTGTCCAGGGAGGTTGATAGTCTCACTGTATACAGCACTGGTCAGACTATATTTGGAATATTGTATTTCGTTCTGGAGCTCATATTTTAGGAAAGATATTGATAAACTAGGAAGCATCCAGAAAGACTATCAGGATATTAAAGGGGACTAGAGACCCAGGGCAGAGGAAAAATGGTTGAAGGAATTTGGGGTACTTAGACTGGAAATGAGGAGACAGTGGAAATATTGTATATCACTGCCTCTATGTGTTTAAAAGGCTGCCATGTAGAAGACTTATTTTGCTTGGGCCTGGAAATAGGAACTAGAAGCAATAAATGATAATTGTAGAGACACATTTAGGAAAAACTTCCTAAAATTGGAGCAGTCCAATAGTGTTGCTGTCTGCCTTGTGGTGGGTGTGGAGTGTTTAGGAGTAGTAAGTTCCTCCTCACCAGATGCCTTCAAGCAGAGGAGGAAAGATTAGCCATTGAGGATACCTAGAAGAGATCCTTGGTTTGGGTATGGGTTAGAATGGCTGTCTCTGAGATTTGTTCTGACTCTGTGAATCATAGGGTGAATTCATATATTAGATTTTGGTCCATGACAGGAGATATCTAGGGGATCATGAAAACTCTAAGCAATCTGGATGTGGGATGTAGGGGGATATACCTTAGGAAATGAATGAGATGCAGAATAGAGAACTAAAGGATGTGTGCCACCATTTTGCTTAAGTCAAACCTGTGTCTAAACTTTTGAGATCAATGCCATGGAAGACAACTTTATCTAGATCTGTCAGACTAAGAACACTAAGAACACTGAACTGGAGAATCCAGGGTGATGAGTTTGGCATTATTATGTCCTTAAGCACAACATGTACAGAACACACATTTCAACGATTTGTGCTCTGTAATATGTATGTTTGTCTCCTCCACATCTTCTGGAGTCCTTTGCTTCTAGCCAGTCATAGAAAGCAATTCATTTTTACCTTTCTCTGGAAGCCTTGCTTATACTCTGGTTTCTCATTTTGGTTGTGCCATTAACTTTCTGTTGCCTTGGGAAAGTAATTTTATTATCTGGTTCTCAGTTTTTCATCTGTAAAATGGAGAGAAAAATGACTGCCTCCTTCTATCTTACCCACGGTGCTACTGTGAAATTTAAATGAAGTAATAGATGTGAGAATGCTTTGAAAAAAATACCATCAAGCAGGCAAGTAAGCATTTTATTAAGTACCTATGTATTAGATACTGTGTTAAGTCTAGAAATCCAAAAACAAGAGTCCTTGTCTTCAAGAGTCTTACATACTAATTAGGGAGACTCTGTGTATGTGTGTTTGTATGTGTGTGTGTGTGTGTGTGTGTGTGTGTGAACATGCACATACACAAATATACTCTCTCACAGATAAAAAATGGGTGGAAGATAGCCTTGAAAAGATAGTTATTAGCAGTTTGGGGGACATGAAAAGGTCTTCTGCAAAAAATGGTGCTTGAGCCAAATCTTAAAGGAAGCTAGAGATTCTAAGAAGAGGAATTTAGAAGTAACATTCTAGGCATGAAGGACAACCAAACCAAAAACTCAGAGGTGGGAGATGAAATGACTTGCGTGAAGAACAACAAGTAGACCTATTTATCTGTATTGTAGAAAAGGTGGAAGGGAGAAAAGTGTAATAAGACTAGAAAGATAAGAAGCAGTCTGGTTGTGAAGAGTTTTAAATTCCAAACAAAGAAATTTATATTTGATCCTAGAGATAACAGGGTAACCAATGAAATTTGCTGAACTTGAGGAGAGAATGTGGCATGATGATTCTTGTGCTTTAGGGATATCCTTTGAGCAGCTGTGTAAAAGATGGGTTGGAGGAAGGAGAGACTTGAGAAAGGGAGATCAGTTAGAAGACTATTGCAATAGAACAGGCAAGAAGTGATGAGGGACTGTACACAATTAGTGGCCATGTGAATGGAGAGGTTGTAAAGAGTAGTGGCTATGTGAGTCCAGAAAAGAAGGATTCATGGAGGAGATCTGCTGTGGGGAAAGAAATAACAAATTGTGGTCAGTGGTTAAAGATAGGTGAAGTAAGTTAAACTGAACTGAGGATGACACCAAATTTCTGATCTTGAGTGACTGGAAGCATTACTGTCAAAAGCAGTAGGGAAATTTGGAAAAGTGGCTGGTTTTTGAGGAAAAGATATTTAATTCTGTCATGGACATAATGAGCTTGAGATGTCTACAAGATGTGAAATCTGAAACATCCAATGGATAATTGAAGATGTGGGACTGGAGTACAAAAGAGACACTGGATAGGTAGCTTTGGGACTTGTCTACCTAGAGTTGATAACTGAGTGCATGGGATTTCATGAGATCACCAGGTCATGGGAGTATACACAGAAAAGAGAACTTAGGTAATAGCCATGGGGTAAAAAAAGTTGAGGGTAATCAACAGGTTTCAAACCTGTAGGGGATTTAGAAGGATGTCTACAATTAGTGAGCATGATATGAATGAAAATCTGTCCAAGGAGACAGAGAATAAGCCATCTAACAAGTAGGACCAGAACCCAGAGAACAGTCATAAAATCCAAAGATGAGAGGTTTCCAGGTAGAAAAGATGTCCATAGTATCAAATGATGCAGAGAAGTCAAAAAGGATGAAAAATTTTTTTAAAAAGTAATTAATTTGGCAAGTAAGAAATGATGAGTGACTTTGGAGAGAGCAACTTCGGCTGAATGATGAGGTCAGAAGTCAGACTGCAGAAGCTTTAGACGATAGAAAAAAATAGAGGCATCCACTGGAGACATCTTTTTGAAGAAGTTTCACTGAGAAGAGAAAAAGAAGAGATTTATGATGATTGGACATGATAGGCTTGAATAATGATGATTATTATGATGATTTATATAGTGTTTTAAGATTTGGGAAGAACATTATATGTGTTATTTCTATTAGTCCTCATAATGTACAGTCTGGACAGAATTATTTGAGGCCTGCCCTGGTCATTACTATCCATGCTATGGGCCAACTAGCTAAAAGACTTGGTTTCTTTCCTTCACAAAAGATTGCCTGAGCCCCTATTACTTATCCACCAATTGCCCATTATCTCCAATTTATTCTGTATGTTTCTTGTTTGTAAAAAGTTGTTTGTATATTGTCTCTCTATTAGACTGTGATCTCCTTGAGAACAGGGGCAGTTTTTTGTCTATCTTCATATCTTCAGGTCTTAGAATAGTGCCTGGCACACAATAGGTTCTTAATAAATGCTTATTGACTTGACTTAACAATTCCCAACTCTTTGTCTTTATATAGACTTTATCCGATACCTGGAATGTACTCTTTCCTACCATTCCATTTTTTTAAAAAAAATATTTATTTTCTTCTGAACTCAAGATGCAAAACAAGCATTTATTTGTTTATTTTTAGTTTTCAACATTCATTTGCACAAGATTTTGAGTTCCAAATTTTCTCCCCATCTCTCCCCTCCTCCCACCCCAAGACATTCTGATTACCCCTTCCCCCAATCTTCCCTTCCTTCTATCCCACCCCTTCCTTCTCTTATCCCTATCCCCTCTATTTTCTTGTAGGACAAAATAGATTTCTGTACCCTGTTGCATAAGTATCTTATTTCCCAGTTGCACTTAAAAACAATTTTTAACATGCCTTTGAAAAACTTTGAGTTCCAACTTTTCTCCCTTCCTCCCTCCCCACCCATCCCCACTGAGAAGGCAAGTAGTTCTATATAGGTTATACATGTGTAGTCATGCAAAACATTTCTATAACAGCCATGTTGTGAAAGACTAACTATATTTCCCTCCATCCTATCTTGACTCTAATTCATTCAATTCTCTCTTTTGACCCTTTCCCTCCTGAAAAGTGTTTACTTCTAATTACCCCCTCCTCCCATTTGCCCTCCCTTCTTTCATCCTCCACCCTCACTTCTCCCCTTCTCCCCTACTTTCCTGTAGTGTAAGATAGATTTTCATAACAAATTAAGTGTGTATGTTATTTCCTCCTCAAGCCAAATGTGATGAGAGTAAAGTTCACTCTTTCCCTCTCACCTCTCCCTTCTTCCCCTCAGTTGAAAAAGCTTTTTTTTTACCTTTTTTATGTGAGAGATAATTTGCCCCATTCTATTTCTCCCTTTCTCTTTCTCACAATGTATTCCTCTCTCACCCCTTAATTTTATTTTTTTAAATATTATCCCTTCATATTCAACTCACCCTGTGCCTTCTTTCTATATGTATAAAGTCCCTCCAACGACCCTAACACTGAGAAAAGTCCCAGCAGTTACAAATATTATCTTTCCATGAAGGAATGTAAACAGTTCAACCTTAGTAAGTCCCTTATGTTTTCTCTTTCCTGTTTACCTTTTCATGCTTCTCTTGATTCTTGTGTTTGAAAGTCAAATTTTTTATTCAGTTTTGGTCTTTTCATCAAGAATGCTTGAAAGTCCTCTGTTTCATTGAATGACCATTTTTTCCCCAAAAAGATTATATTCAGTTTTTCTAGGTAGGTGATTCTTGGTTTTAATCCTATCTCCTTTGACCTCTGGAATATCATATTCCGAGCTCTTCTATCCCTTAATGTAGAAATCTTGATTGTGTTTCCACAGCACTCAAATTGTTTCTTTCTGATTACTTGCAATATTTCCTCTTTGACCTGGGAACTCTGGAATTTGGCTATGATATTCTTGGGAGTTTTCCTTTAGGGATCTCTCTCAGGAGGCAATCATTGGATTCTTTTAATATTCATTTCACCCTCTGGTTCTAGAACATCAGGGCAGTTTCCTTGATAATTTCTTGAAAGATGATGTCTAGGCTCTTTTTTGGATCATGGCTTTCAGGTAATCCAATAATTTTCAAATTGTCACTACTGGATCTATTTTCCAGGTCAGTTGTTTTTCCAGTGAGATATTTCACATTGTCCGCTATTTTTCATTCCTTTGGCTTTGTTTTATAATTTCTTGATTTCTCATAAAGTCATTAGCTTCCATCTTCTCCATTCTAATCCTTAAGGAATTATTTTCTTCAGTGAGCTTTTGGACTGCCTTTTCCAGCTGACCAATTCTATTTTTTAAGGCATCCTTCTCCCCATTCACTTTTTGGATCTCTTTTACCATTTGGGTTAGTCTATTTTTAAGGTGTTGTTTTCTTCAGCACTCTTTGGGTCTCCTTTAGCAAGCAGTTGACTCCATTTTCATGATTTTCTTGCATCACTCTCATTTCTCTTTCCAATTTTTCCTCTACTTCTCTTACTTGATTTTCAAAATCCTTTTTGAGCTCTTCCATGACCTGAGAACAATTTATACTTTTCTTGGAGGCTTTTGAGGAAAAAGCTTTGATTTTGTTGTCTTCTTCTGTTTGTATATTTTGGTCTTCCTTGTCACCAAACTAAGATTCTATAGTCCGATTCTTTTTCTGGTTTTTGCTCATTTCCCCATCCATTTACTTGACTTTTAATCTCTTTGTCAAGGTAGTTGTCTGCTTTCAGTGGGGGCTAGGGGGAGAGGTGTACTGTCAGCATCTCAGTCCCCTCCACAATCTGTGATCCTAGAGCTCCATAAACAGCCTCTGCTTTTGATTCCTCCATCCCCTCTGCCACTCTGGGGCTGGACCACTCTCTCTCACACAGGCTCCACTAGTTTTTTGCACTGACCTTCCAATTTCATCAGTGTTTTGGGATTGTGAAGTCTGGAAACCACCACAGGTGCCAGAGATTCAGTCTCCCCAGCACCACTCCAGGCCTTCTCAGGTCACATCTGTGTTGTTATAGTCCATGCTGGACTGTGAGATGTGATAGATGCTTCCCATCAACCTTACAAGCTGCCTTGGGTTGGATATTTGCTTCACTCCATCATTCTGTGGGTTCTGCTGGTCCAGAATTTGTTTAGTGTCAATTTAACAGGTATTTATGGATTTGGGGACAGAGCTCCAGCAAGTCAATACTTTTTACTCCACCATCTTGGCTCCACTACCTAAAACAAGCATTTCTAGAACATAGAATAGAAAAAAAGATTAATTGTACATGAAACTGCAAATTTATTGTGTACAACTTACTATGCCTTTTAAATATAATTTAAATAATTATATTTATAATTTATATAATTTGTACTATGTAATATATATAATAAATTATATTTAAATGATTAAATAAACTTAAATTTAAAGAATTGTTCTTTGTTCTCAAAAAGGATCCAACCCTCTGACTCTAACCCTAACCCTAATTAACTCTACCCCTGACCCTAACCTTATATGTATGCTTTAACCCAGTTTGCCTCAAATATATAATAAAATTATTTATATACTTAATGTATGTTATTATATAAGTTAACATGAAACTTTCTTTTTGTCCTTTTCTCTTCTTTCCTCTGCCCAATATGTATATATAATGTAAAACTATTCTATATATGCCTCTATTTATCAGTTCTTCCTCTGGATGCAGGTAGCATCTACCTTCATATGTCAAAGCACCACTCAAGTCCCACTTTCTCCATGAAGCTTTTCTTAACTTACCCCCAGTTGCTAATGACTCTCTTCCTCCCCCATGCCAATTAGTCAGTCAGTTAGTCAACAAGCAAGGCACTGTACTAAGCTATGAGAATACAAAGAAATGTACAAACATAAAGTCTCTGCTCTCAAGGAGTTCATAATCTACTAGGAGAGACAACATACAAATACTTGTACATATAAGATAAATACAGGCTAAATCAGAGATCATCTCAGAGAAGTGATACTAGAATTGGGAGGAAAAGAAGAAAATTTCCTTTCATGGACTAGACCTGAGAACTGAAGGAAACCTACCCCTTTGTTTGTATTTTGTATATTCTTATTTATTTACATGGTATCTCATCTATGCATCCCCCATGTTAGACTGTAAACCCTCAGAAAGCAGGGACTATTTTATTTTTGTCTTTGAGAGCTAGTAGGGCATAACAGAGAGCTGGCTTAAAAGCAGAAAGATCTTCCAGCACCAGGCTAGCCCTTGATATGTATTGGCTATGGAACCTTGGACTTTTCATTTCACTTATTGATGCTCTAGGCAACTCTAAGACTGTAAGTTGAAAATGATGTGCCTACCTGAATTGGTAGAGGGCCAATTATACCAAGAAATCACTGGTCCAGTCCCTATTTCCTGTGAGGCCTGACACATAATGGGCTCTTTAGATAAGGACTTATTGACCATCTCTCTTTAAGAGGCAGCCTTTCCTGACTCCCCACCTGTTAGCATCTTATTTCCCATATATTAATTACTATATATAAGTATTTGCATTTATTAATTTTATATTTATTGTTGTAGAGTCATTTCATGACTGACTCATGAACCCATTTGGAGTTTTCTTAGCAAAGAGATGGGAATGGTTTGCCATTTCCTTCTCCACATCATTTTATAGATGAAGAACTGAGGCAAAGAGGGTTAATGACATGTCCAAAGTCACACAGCTAATAAGTGTCTGAGATCAGATTTGAACTCATGAATATGAATCTTCCTGACTCTGAGCCCAGTGTTCTAACCACTGTGTCACCTAGCTGCCCCTTTACATTATGCTATGCATATATATGTATATTTATATATACTTGATGCTCCTATTAGAATATGTTTCTTGAGAGTAGGGGTTGTTTCATACTTTGTTCTTGTATCCCCAGTGCCTAGTATGGTGCCTGACACATTGCCCAGTTCTTAATAAATGCCGATTGATAGATGAATTGATCCTTCTGGCCGTAGAACCACTGCTCTTCAGACTTCTAGATGCAGGGAAAACTGGCTCTGGTTCTGTTTGTTGCCATTTTAAAGTCGTGTTATCTAAGCTCAATCGTCCATTAGAAAAATACCTCCCTGCCGAGGACCATTCCACAAGATCATTTTTGCAGAAATGAGCCCCAGATTGACTGAGAGGAAACCAAACTGCATCTCCTACCTAAGAAATAGTGATCCCTTTAGGTCACCGTGAAAACTCTTGGCAGTATGATGAGTGTGTTCCTTGCACTCAGCGACATTAGGGGCTACAGAGAATGTAGGGAGGGTCAGTGAATGGACTCTCCATTCCAGAACTATGATTTGATTCTTCCTCCTAATTTTCTCTTCTCAGTTAAAATAAACAGCTTAAATTAGACAATGCTAGCAGACAGGAGCCTTGCGGGCAACCTTGGTGCTCACAAGTTTTTCCAGCAGAGACACAGATGGCTTATTAAAAAGGAGCGGGGGAGGAAGAGAGATGAGGAGATGGTTCCCCTTTGCCCGCCATAGACATTCCCTCTTGCTGGGTCATAATCCAGTCTTTGCTGGAATGTTAGCTTAGGCTCTGAAACCTGTTTTAATTTAAAAGAGAGAAGAGATGGAAAGCAGCAATGTGTGAAGGAACTCGGCCAAGTTCTCCGCTGGGGCAAAAATCTCTCTCCTCAAAATACATGTGGATTGCCTGTAATAGGGTTGATTCTAGAGAAACTTATTAAGTGGGGGCTTTTAAAATGCTAATATTTGTTCTGAGAATCATAGACTCACAGAGCTGGAAGGAACCTGAAAGAGGATCTGGGCCAATTCTCTCATTTTTCAGATGAGAAAACTGAGACACTGGGAAATCTAGCAACTTTCCCAGGGTCGTACAGAGAGAGTTCTTTGCATAGCTGGAAACAGAGCATGGAGCTGATATCCTTCTACTACAGTATTCTGTCTCCCTCAGACAATGAGATATGAGCTAACAGTTGGTACAAGGAGAGAGGCAGGGTGGTTTATAGAAAAGACTGAAGGGCTAGAAGTCAGAAGACCTAGATTTGAATGCCAGGACTTACTAGGCATGTGAGCATGGGCAAGTCATTTCATTCTCCTGAGCTTCAGTTTGCTAATCTGTAAAATGGGGATAAGGGTTCCATCACTCCTGTTTATCTCACAGAGGCATTATGAGGATCAAATGAGATCATGGGATAGTAGAGTTGGTGCTAGAAGGGACTTGATCAAGGTCACACAGTTACCAAGTAGCGGAGGAGGGATTTGTGTCCAAGTCCTCTGGCTTTAGAACCACTTCTCTTTCCCTTGTAGCAAGACAATTGTCTCCCTTTAAGATGCAACCTTTCCTGACTCCCCAACGGTTAGCATCCTATTTCCGACATGTTTAAATACTATGTATATATTTGTATTTATTAATTTCACATTTATGCCATATATAGTATATATAGTATATAATATACAAATTTATACATATATACATACATAAATATAATTTTATATATACACATACATATGTGTATATTTATATGTACCTGAGAGAGAAAAGTAATTGGAAAACTGAGCCACTATACAAATGTAAGGTTATCTCTAGTAGAGTTGTTATTGTTAGGAGCTCCAGATCTCCCACATGTAAATTTGATGTGTGTGTGTGTGTGTGTGTGTGTGTGTGTGTGTGTGGTCAAGGGATTAAAATGAGCAGTTTTTTGAGAAAATGAAATGAGAAATGAGCAATATTTTGAGAAACAATAATGTTGTGGTAGCAACATCTACCCCATAGAGGCCAGGCTATTTTTTTTTCTTGAACAGATATTGAAACCAAACTTATATTTCAATTGGTCCAGGGGACAAAGGCTGGAGCTGTTGAAGTAGCCTCCCATGGGGCTAAATGCAAAAGCTAGTACAGGTATAGTCAGCTTACTCCTCAGATGGTGTCAGGGAAATTGCTAAATCAATGCTGTATCCTTACTGAGTATCTTTTCCCTGCTATTGCTATGAACACTTCTTCTTTGTTGGATTTTAGATGGTTATTCCAATCTCAAACTGAACCCTGGATTGGTCAGAGTAAATCCTAGCTCAAACCAAAGAGAAATATGAAAAGCATAATTGAATTTACTTTAGAAAAACCGAGAGCAGAAAGAAATAGGGAACTGGAGAGGAAATTGTGTCAGTGGGAAAAGAAAATTTCAACATAGCAAGAAAGGTATGGAAGTCAGAAGAGAATAGACTAAGAGAAGACAGACAAACTTCTCTTGGATATTTATTTTGTGTACTCCAGAAAATATCAGAGAACATGGACATTTAGGGGTTAGGGAGAGAATCTAGGAAAGGTTTGATTTAGGTGACTGAGAGGAAAGACCTATAACCTATGACTGAGAGACCAAAATAGAAAGAATCATAGAATGTTGGAGTTGAGAAGGACCTTCGAGTTCAGATATATACTATTCCCCACTCTGAATTTTATAGGTCAGGAAAAAGAAGTTCAGAAAGATGGAGTCATCCAAAGGTTTCATAAGTAGTCACCTTCAGACCGGGGTCAGGTCACCTGACTCCTAATCTTGTATTCTTTTGTAACATCCTTTGTATTCTTTTTTAGTTTCTCCTTGTCTACTGGCAGGTTCCCTACTTCTTACAAACATGCCTAGGTCTCCTTCACTCTCAAAAAATCTTCAGTTGATCCTTCCATACCCACTAATTATTGTGGAAAGGTTGTCTACAAGAGATGCCATCACTTTCTGTCTATTGCAATAGCTCAGCGGTGGGTCATCCTACCTCAAGTCTTTCCCCACACCAATTCATCTACTATTGAGCCAGTGACTTTCCTAAAGTGCAGGTCTATCAGGTCAATCTCCCCACTCAAATTTTCTATCCCCTTCAGGATCCAACAGAAAATCCTCTGTTTGATGTTCAAATCCTTCATAACCTGGCCCCTCCTACCTTTTCAGTCTTCTTAAACCTTACTCCTGACACTAGCCTCTTGGCTGTTCCACAAACAAGATAGTCTATCTCTTGGCTCTAGGCATTTTCTCTGGTTGTCCTCCATGCCTGGAATCTTCTCCCTCCTCATCTTCACCTACTGGCTCCCCTAAATTCCTTTAAGTCACAACTAAAATCCCATCTTCTACAGGAAACCTTAAGAGAAGAAAAAGAAATTGAAGAAATCAGAATAGGGTATGAGGTGATAAAACCATATAATGACATTCTAGGAAAATCCCAAAGAGTCAACTAAAAAGTTAGTTGAAACAACAATTTTAGCAAAGTAGCAGGAAACCAAGTAAATCCACATAAATCATCCACATTCCTATATATCAAAAATAAAACTCTGCAAGAGACATAGTTTAAAAAATACCCCATTTAAAATAACTCTAGACAGTATAAAATACCTGGGAGTACACCTGCCAAAACAAACCCAGGAACTATGTAAGCAAAATTATAGAAAACTTTCCCAACCTGTTCTAGTACCTTCCCTCTCTTATTTCATATTTATCCTGTATATAGCTTGTTGGTACACTTATTTGTTTGCTAGTTGTCTCTCTCATTAGATTGTAAGCTCCTTGAGGGCAGGGATTATCTTTTGACTCTTTTTGTATCACCAGGGCTTGGCGCAGTACCTGGTGGTGTTTAATAATGCTTAATGACTAAGTGACTACAAGTATATTCTACTGCTTCCCTTGTGGACCAAGGTCTTTGGTCTTAGAAAAGACCTCTTTGAGGTCCCTTCTAGCTCTATGATTGTATGATTCTATGATTGGTGGTGAAGAGTGAGGTGGCATATTGATATTTATTAGCTACCTTCTCCTCCTCCAGCTTTTCTCTTCCTGGGATAGGAATTTGTATGTTAAATTAATTTAAATAAGTCAATAAACATTTATTAAGCAATCATTATGTGCAAAGGATTGTGTTAATTCATGGGGATAGAAAGACACAGGTGAATCCAGGAGACTTCAAGGAAACTTGTATCCTTTTATGGAGATTTACAAATAAAGGTAGAATAAGGAAAACTGAGGAGAGTGAGAATACTGACAATTGGGGGGGATCTAGGAAGGCTTCATGGAGGAGGTGGCAATTGGGCAAGGGTTATGAAAGGTGGAGAGGAGGAGGTAACATATCCCAGACAAGGAGGATTTCTTGTGCCGTGTGGTAACCAAGGAGGATTGAGTTCAGGGAACAGCTGGTAGTCCAGTTTGTCTGAAACTTAGTATTTGTGAAGGGGTTGGTGGGGAATAAGGTTAGAAAGGGAGGCACAAGCCAGATTTTGGTCAGGTATTTTATCCGGTAGTCACTGGGATGACATTGAAGACTTTTGAGCAGGGGAGTGACCTTCTCAGACTTAGGCCTTGGGAAGATTGTTTTGGTAATTAGGTAGATGATGGTTTGAAGAGAGAGAGAGGAAGCTGGGAGATCAATAAGGAGGCTGTTTCCATAGTCTAAGCAAGACATGATAGCAGCTAGGTGGTTCAGTGGATAGAATGCCAGGCCTGGAGTCAGGAGGACCTGAGTTCAAATGTGGCCTTTGACATTTACTAGTTGTGTGACTAGTCACTTCACCCTGTTTGCCTCAGTTTCTTCATCTGTAAAATGAGCTGGAGAAGGAAATGGCAAACCATTCTTGTATCTTTGTCAAGAAAATCCCATTATGGGGTCAGAAAGAGGCATTTGAAAAAGAGGTAAATGAAAAATGCCTAATGAAGGTCTGAATTCAAGTGGTGGCTATAAAAGTAGAAAGAAGGGAGATGACAAGAGAATGGAGAAGAATTGAAAGTTATAGATGGAGAGGGAAGGTGGGGGGGAAATCAAGCAGGACTCCAAGGTAATAGACCAGAGTGTTTGGGATGCGGGTAGTGTTCATGACAAATATAGGTAAGTCTGGAAGAGGGGTAAGTTTTGGGGAAAAGACAATGAGATCTGCTGTGCATACAACTCCAGATGATAGATTTAGAGACAGAAGGACTTAAAATGGACCATTTGTCCATCTTCCTCATTTTAAACAGGAGGAAATCGAGACTCAGGGGAATTAAGTAATATGCCCATGGTCACATAGGTAATTTCAAAGGTAGAATTTGGTTCTAGGTTCTCATTTCAGAGCTGGAGTCAGGCAGGTGGGAGAAGAAACAGGAGAAAGAGAAAGAGAGACAGAGAGAGAGAGAGACAAAGAGACAGAGAGAGACAGAGACAGAGAGACACAGAGACAGACACAGACACAGAGACAGAGACAGACAGAGAGACAGAGAGAGAGAGAGAGGTGAATTAGGGAAGCCAAGAAAGACAAAAGTGTCTAAAGGGTAAGCTGATTGACCTAGCAGTCAGGAGGACAGAGGAAAGGCCATCTGATTTATCACTTAAAGCTTCATTTGTAACCTCAGAGAGAATAGTTTTAATGAAGTTGTGGGATTGGCAGATTGCACGGTCCCAAGAAATGGTGAAGAGGTATGAGGAGCTGATATGAATGATTCTTTCTAGGACCATGACAGTCAAAGGAAAGAGAGATTCAAATGAGTCTCCAACTGGTAAAATTTCAGGTGACTCAACAGAGGGTCCTTTTACCTGTGATTCCTATAACTGTCTTGCGTTATAGTAAGTGCTTCATGGTTACCTCCTTCCCCAAGTCAGAATGATTCTTCCAGGTTTCTGCAGATCCTTCTCATCAAACACACATACACTCCATTCCCTTCATCATGGGGCTAACCTATTTTCTTTTGTTAGGTATTACCTATACTTGCCCTCAAGTTATTCCATGCTTTTCTATCCAGTCATACAACCAACCTGATTCATCACACATTGCCTGGACTTTTCCTAACTGGTTTCCTTGTCTCCAATCTCCAATCCATCTTTAACATAGATGCAAAAGTGATCTTCCTAAAGCAAACATCTTACCATGTCATTGCCCTGTTCAATAAATGCCTGAGTCTCCCTACTACCCCTTTGTCACTTAAAGCCCCTCATTACCTCCCTTGAGCCTACTTTTTTAGCTTCCTTAATCCCTATCATGCACACTGGCTTTCTCATTGTTCATTTTACATGACATTCTTTCTCACGTCTTGGGGCTTTACATTGCCTGCCCTCTATGACTAGAACCCACTCCCTCCTTACCCCTAGCTCTTCGAATCACTAGCTTCCTTCAACATTCAATCCAAGTGTCAACTCCTCTGTAAAATGGGGATAATAGTAGTACCTACCTCCCAGAGCTGTTGTGAGGGTCAAATGACATAATTGTAAAGTGCTTACCTCAGTGCCTGGAGCATAGTAGGAGCTACGCAAATGTTATTTATTATTATTACTATTATTTTTATTACATTCTATGTAAAGTCTTTCTTGATTACCCCAGTTCCTAGTGCCTTGCCTCCCAAGTCATCTTATATTTATTTTGTATATTTTTCATATATACCTATAGATGTACCTAAGGCTTCTCTTGTAAGTTTTGTAAAATTGTAAGCTCCTTGAGGGCAGGGACTGCTTCACTTTTGCCTTTGTGACCCCAACACCTAGCATAGTGTTTGGCTCATAGTAAGAACTTAATGAATACCAATTGATTGATGAACCCATTCCTTCTGATACTTTTTCTGGAACCCATTCCATTACTGACTTATTATGTGACTATACAGAAATCACATTCTCCTGTTGTGCCTCCATTTTTCCATCTGTAAAATGGGCATGATATAATGGGGATATCATCATGATTTCCAACCAGAAATGACTTTGAAATTGATCTTTCCACCCCCTGAGAAAGCTCTATAGGGGAAACTAATATCTAGTGATCACCAAGAGGACCAGTAATAGAAAAAGAACAGCCTGGGCAGGCATTTAAAGAGGTGCCATTTTGTGCAGGTGTTTGCAGTATGCATTTATTTTTTTTCTGGGTAGCTGTTGAAAATGAGTTTAAAAATATTCCCCAGAAAGGGAATATGATTACAAACAGGTGTCTCAAAATCCATAAAATGGCCCAGTGTTTCTGAGCAATGTTAAGGGGGGAAAAATGAAGAAATAACTTATAGAAAAGCAGTAAGTTTGGGGGGAGGGTTTTTTTGGGGGGAGAGTAGGAGGATAGAGGAAAAGATCAGAAAAATAGTACTGTTTGATTCATTACTGACTTAATTCATCCTAAGAGATGAGCAAAAACCATCACTGATTCAGTAGTTACCAAATCTTTTTTTTTTTTTAGCTATAAATTGCTTTTTTAAAAATAAAAGATAACCCAAAGCTTAACTCCAATAGAAGCAGTGAGAAGGACACAGGCTTGAGAACTGTGATCCTAGGAACATAGATTTAGAGAGACTGATCCAACCCCTTCATTTAGCAAATGAGGAAAATGGAGCACAGAAAGGTTATATAAAATGGTAGAGCTGAGATTTAATTCTGTTCTTCTGACTGAATCCAGGGCATTTTCTACTATACAAAGCTCCCTTGCAGATAGTGGAGAAAGATATGAAACAGAGACAATGAGGTGGGAGGAGCTAGGTAACAATCCTCTGCCATATCATACCTGACTTACTATGGGCAAGTCAATTGCCTTCTCTGGTCTAAATCCCTTATTGCTCTTGACTGGTGAAAGAAGATGTAAGCTTCACAGACTGTTTCATTTTTTTGTCTTTGCAGAGTGCATAGTAGATAATTAATAAATGCTTAATTCATGTTGAATGACTTCTGTCCATTAAAAAAAAATTATATTGGAACATATAGGTCACATGAGAAACAAGATAGAAGACTAAACATTTTCTTTGTTTCCCATGACCTCTCAAATTTCTCCAAAACAAAGACAAAAACAAAGCAATTTCAATGGTTTTCATGGTCTAGGACAACCAGAATCTAAAGAGAATTTAAAAAAAAAATGGAGAAACTGATACTTATTGACCCTGAGCTCACTCAGCACCCTTTCTTCCACTTCCCATGCTAGAGTGTGCCAGCAGACTCAAGAACACAGCAAAGACTTACAAGAAAACTCCAATGGCCTTGGACCATTCTCCTTATCTCCAGTGCTATGGAGTCCCAGACTCTAGGTTGCAGAACTTTAGTCAGGCCTCTACAGCTGATTTGGACACAGCCCTTCAGGATCAAAAGCCTGCCAGGGGCTGTAATACTATAGCAGCAGTGCTGCAAAGCTCTGAGTTGCCAGTGCCAGGTCAGCAAACTAAGAAAGAAAGAAAGGAGACAGGTGACCAAAACAGGATGCCATGTGGGAGGAAGGCCCATGTAGTAGTCCATTAAGCCTAAAGGAAAGTGTGTAGCATCTAGCCAGGGCCAGTTCTGATGACCCAAAAGTCAACTGGGGCAGAGACCTAGGATGGTGAACCCTGAATTGCCCAGAATGGGAAGAGACTGAGACACTTTGAGATCTGGCCCCAAGGAAACCACTGTCAGAGAGGGAAGACTCAAAGTAACAAAGACTCCAGAAAGAAAAAAATCTCAAAGACCTTGAACATAAACAGTAATAACAGAAGGAAATATGACCTCCAGATCTAGTAAAGGAGTTCAGGCATTAAAAGACTTGAAACTTCTTCTAAATGGGCAGCAAAATATTATACATATTTCTCTGCACCACATGGAACTTTTACAAAAATGTGACAGGTCACAGAGATATTGCAAACAAATGTAAAAAGTCAGAAATAATTAATACATTCTTTGTAGACCATAACAATAAAAATAGGAATTAATATAGGGTTGAAAATAAAAGGTGGAGACAACAATGAAACCTTAAATAATGAATGGGTCAAAAAACAAAGAATAGAAATAATTGATAATAACTATGTAAGAGGAAATTATAATAAAGAAACAACATGCTGAAATTTCTGAAATACTACTAAAGCAGTCTTCAGAGGGGAAATAATATCCTTGCAGACATATTAACAAGGTAGAAAAATAATGAACTGAATATGCATTTTAAAAATTCAAAAATAAGCAAATAAACCTAAAATAAGCACAAAAGAGAAAATACTAAAAATTACAGGGGAAATAGATAAATTGGAAATAAAACTACATAAAAATGACAAATAAAACCAAAAGCTCATTCCTTGGAAAAAAAAACTAATGAAATAGATAAATCCATGCCCAATCTGACTAAAAAGAAGAGATCAGAAAATCAAATCAACAAAACCGTAAATAACAAGGTGAAATCATAACAAAACCAGAAGAAATAAAAAGAAAAATCAGAACATATGCACAGTTATATGCTAACAAAACTGAGAACACACACACACACATGCACACAAATACATGAATATCTTGAAAAATATAAAATATTCAAACTATCAGAAGACCAGATGGAGATCTTAAATAATTCAATCTCAGAAAAGGAAATAGGTCTAGCTATAAAGTAACTATCAAAAAAAAAAAATCCTCATCCTAATGAACTCACGGGAGAACTCCATGAAACTTTAAAAAAATAGTACCTATTCTTCACAAATTCTTTTAAAAAGTTGAAAAATAAAGCCCCTTGCCAGAATCATTTTTTGAGATAGAAATAGTCCTAATACCTAAAGCAGAAAAAGATAAAACAGAAAGAAAATTATAGACCAATATCATAAATTAACATTAATTCAAAGATTTTAAATAAAATTCTGCTAAAGAGACTATAGTAATTATCTGAGAAATCATTCATTATGATCAAAAAGGGATTTATACCAGGGATGCTAGGGTGGTTAAACATTAGGAAAACAACATAATTAATCATATTAGAAACCAAAATATCCTAAGTCACATGATCTTCTCAAAAGATGCAGAAAAAACCTTTGATAAAGTACAATGCTGTTATACTCTATTATACTTTTACACTATACTGCAAAATACATGTTTAGAGGCATTTTAAAATCATAAAATGTTTCTATCTAAAACCAAAAGCAAACATCATAAGCAATGGGGGTATACTAGAGCTTTTTTCCAGTAAATACAGGAGTGAAGCAAAGATGCCTACTGTTTCCACTATTATGTGATGAAGTTCTGGAAATGCAAGCAAGAGGAGATAAAAGTAACCCTGTCTGCTGATGACATGATGGTTTACTCAGAAAATCCTAAGAAATCATTAAAGATACTAATTGAGATAATTAGCAAAATTGCAGTCTACAAATGAATCTTCAAAAATCAGTAGCATTTCTATATGATAATAAAACATAAGAAACAAAGAAAAACGGGAAATCCCAATCCAACTAAATATAAAATATGTAAAATATCTGGAGATCAACTTCCCAAAGCAGATAAAAGACTTGTATAGATACAATTACAAAGTGTCCTTAAAGAACTTAAGGACAACTCAAATAGTTGGAGAAATATTCAGTATTCATGACTAGGTTGTACCAATATAATAAAAATAGCAATACCACCAAAATTAATTTATGATTTTAATGCTATACTAATCAATTTTAATAATAAAATTCTTTTAGAAAAATGAAAGATCTAGAATATCAAGGGAAATGATAAAAAGAAAAAAGGACAAAGGGGAATATGATTTCTAGACCTCAAAATATATTATAAAATAGCACTCATCAAAACCATCTGATATTGGAAAAATACATAAATCAGTAGAACTGACTAGACAAGGGAGATTAAAAAATAATAGCAATAACTCAGTGTTTGATGAAGTTAAAAAACAAACTATCTATGGAAAAACTCACTATTTGATTAAAAAAAAACTGCTTGGAAAATTGGAGAGCAGTTTGGAAGAAAATAGGCTTAGACCAAAACCTTACACCAAACTCCACAATACATTTCAAATGAATATGTGACCTTAATATTAAAGATCATACTATAAAAAAATTAGAAGAGTAAAAGATTATGTACCTCTCATAGCTGTGAGTAGGAGATGTATTCTTAACCAAACAAGCAATAGAGGCAATTACAAAAGATAAAATACGTAACTTTGATTACTTGAAATTGAAAAGCTTTTGTATAAGACAATTTTAATGCATCTATAATAAGAAGGGAAATTATCAAATGCTTCAAATCACTAATAATAGGAGAAATGTCAACCAAAATAACCTGAGGTTTCATCTCACCCTCTGCAAATTGGGGGTGACACCCCAAATACCAAGTCAATATAGGAATGTGGAAATGTGGAAAGATGGGCATGCCAATATGCTGTTGTTGGAACTGTGGGATGATACAATCGTTCTGGAAAGCAATTTGCCATTATGTAGGCAAAATGACTAAAATGTTGATATTCTTTGAATTACTAGGTTCATACCACAATGAACCACTGATAAGGAAGAAGTCCCCATATGATTCACTATATCTGTAGCAGCACTTTTTGATGATAGCTAAGAATTGGAAGCAAAGTTACCCATCAGTTGGTGAGTAGCTAAACAAGTAGTGGTATGTGAATATAATGGAATATTACTGTGCTGTAAGAAATTATTTCTGTGATGAACACAGAGAAGTATGGAAAACTCTATGAACTGATGCAGAATGCAGGCAGCAGAGCCAAGAAAACAATATACAAAGTGCTGATAACAATGTAAATGGAAAGAGCAGCTGAACACCAAAAAATTTAAAAACTATATATCAAAATTAGAGAGATCAAATGATACTTGAATAGAAATGAGAAGATACCTTCGACCCAGCCCTTTGTGGAGGTGGGAGGTCCACAGATATTACACATTGCACATGTTTTTGAACTTTTTCAACGTAATGATCAGTAATGATGACATTTCTTTTTCCTTTCTAAAAAATGCTCTTTATCACATTGAATGGCTCTCTGGGAGATACGGGGAGGAGATATATGGGATAAATGATGAGGGAAGATAAACAATCTTTTTAAAAATGTTATTCATATCTTTAGTTTTCTCATAATTTTCGTTTTCAAATCTATCCCTACCTTATCTACCCAATGACCTATCTTTTATAACAAAGAATGAAAAAGAAAGAAAAAAAAAACAGTCCAGAAAACCTAACCAAGACATCAATCCGTTTATGAAATGTTCTACATTCTTAGTCCCCTGTCTCCTCACAGAAGGAATTGAGCGATGTTCTTTCATCTCTTCTTCAGGGTCAAGTTTGGTCAGTCATTCAACAAGAATTTATAAAATGTTTACTGTGTCCCAGGCACTATGTCATTATAATCACTCAGTATTCGGTTTCCTATTAGTGATTTTGTGGTTGTTCTTTCCACTTATACTGATGTGATCATTACGTATTTGCTTATTGCATTTTGTGGCTATAAATATCTGTAAACCTTCAATTGCTTCTCTGTGTTCTTCATATTCATTTCTTGCAGCACGGTAATATTTGACAACATTGGTATCCGATAATTTGTTTAACCATTCTCCAATTGCTAAGAGGATACCCCATTTATAAATTACTTTTTAAGATGTGTTTTGTTACTGCTGCTGCTGTTTTTCTGGGAAGAGGAATGAGCCAGCCACACTCTACTACCTGTAAGCCCTTGAGATAGATATCTGACTAGGGTTGGAGCTGCAAGTAGTGCTTGTAGAACCTGGTGCTTAAGGAATTTTCAATTAAATTCTGAATTTGAATAATAATAAGAATCATTTCTTAAATGTGAGTCCTTAATAAGGCTGCTGGAAGCTGCTGAGTTTTCAGGGCAGTACTTTAGAGCAGAAAAGGACATTTGAATGGCACTTCCAGCCTCTTAAGAATCTCACTTTTATTCATTTTGTCTCTTCCTTCACACTCCATTTGCCACCGAGCCAGGGAATGGTTGACTGGCAATGAGAACCATTTCCTCTTCCTTTGGAATGGTGTGGGGATTCAGCTTTTGGGGATAGAAGGAGGCAAAGGAAATGTAAACAGATGACAGTTCCTGAGATGTAATTTCACTAATCTTAGATAGAGTATTCTTGACTCCCAAGATTTCATGAGCCCTTCTAGAATTGGAGGAATTTTGACTGAGGACTGAATACTAACTTCTAAACCTACCTAATCAGCACAACGTCACAGTGAATCACAGTTAGCATCTGGTGAAAGTGTCATTGACGGTCCTTCCTTTCAAAGAGGACCAAAGCCATTACAGATGATGTCTTGATTGGTCCGTAAATTGGATTTAAGTGAGACAGAGTTGCATGGTCATCAGCCTCATTGTCTCTTCCAGAGTCCAATGGCAAGACAGAAGTCAGGATGACTGGTGACAGACCAGGATGCAGTGCATGATGTTGGCATCTTTGATATCTGACCAGTCTCTAAGAACTCCTCAGCATCTTCTTAGGATGGCTTCAGGGCTGTTGGAACAAGTTGTTTTCATGTGCGCCTTCAGCTGGGGGAAGTCTTCACATGCTTAGGATAGACATCCCCCTAACTCACTGATGGGTTTGAGGCCTGTAGATTACCCCTTCCCCAGTCTGATTTAGCTCTCTTCTCAAGCCAGCAGTATGGTTTCTCTACATGCTCCAGCTTCTTGCAGTCACAAGTGAGAGTTGAGTGGTAGATGGACACCAAAGGTGGCTTAGTAACCCTGAAAAGGGCTCAGCAAGCCCTCCCACTAGAGGTGATAGTCCTCCCTGAACACCCTCCACACCCCTGGCATGGGTACAGTGCTTCCATGGGGATAGAGAAAGGACTTCAGAAGGGGATCTTTAAGAAGGACCAGAATTTTAAAATACCTTGAAGAGCCAGGCTGCATTAATTGATGTAGTGCATTTTTTTATACATAAGGAAAAAAATAAAGTAGGTACTATCATCACTAACTTAATTTTCCATTTAATAAAGAGAATACGCTATTTCCAGAGCATTATGGGACATGTTCTCCTTTTCATTCAAACCAGCCAGGATATTTTTTGTTCTCATGATTACAAAAACAACCCCCCCAAAAAAATGACATTGTAGTAAGGGATAAATGACAATTACAAATATGTTTTGGATTTTTGAAAGGTTATTAAGAAAAGAAAGCTAGTTGGGGAATAAAGACTCCTTGTTGGCACCTCCATAAAGTTTTCAAATTCAGTAATGAAAACCACCTGAGTTGTAATGTGGCTGGATGCCATGGCGATGAGACCTGCTGCACTAAAACCTTTCCCAATGATGTTTTCCTCCTCTGCCTCTGACAATACTCCTGGATCTCTAATTTCTCAGAATAGCACTGAAAGGCTACAAACCCACCTCTGGGAGAGCTGGCCTTGTTCTCTTTTTCCAGAAAAGCAAACTGAAACTTCAAGAGAGGTGAGCTACTTTCTCAAGCTCACATGAGAAATCAGAGGCCAAATAGGGGTTCTGGGAAGAAAGCCCAGGATTCTTGGGTCACTATCAACTACGTGAGCCAGCAGTGAGCTCACTCCCTATGCCAACTGCTTCAGGCTTTCCCTGCATCCTCTTAATATGTCTACTGACCTGAGATTAATGTAATATAAAAATAATAGTTCATCTTTAAATAGTATTTTTACACTTAATAGGCTTTTTAGAGTGACCTCATTTGATCCCACAAAAGTAATGATTATTGGATAATAATCCATTCTATGGATGAAGAAACTGAGGTAAAGTCATTTACCTAAGGTCAAACAGCCCATTCCTGCCAAAATTAGGACTAGAGATTGGGTCTGCTGACTTACAGGTCAGCGTGCTTTACACTATGTTCATTCCTTCCCAAAATCAGACCCAAACAGCAAATCTTATGAGCCCTTTAGAATATGTCTTTTCTTTTCCTAGTCCCTAAGCTGGTGACTCTATTTCTGCCTATGTCTGTCTATCTGTCTCTTTCTCTCTTCTACTATTGAATTAATCCACGAGATAAGGGAAAAAATGATCTTATGGTGTTCTAATTTTTCATCATCTTAATCTTTTCTTCTGAAGGGTAGTGAACTATGGAAAGGGGAGGGAACAGTTCTCTTTCTCCCAAAGCATCTCCTACTTCTGTTGGTGGCATTAACGATCTGTAAAGTAATGGGATGCTGTGTTGGTCCCAGGCAAGTTGAGACACAATCACAAATTACCTTCTGCAGTGTTCCAGTTCATTAGGGCTGATGTGCCACCCACCCAGTCGCTCCATCACAAGCAGCAAACAGCTAAAGATCCAGGCATTAAAAGTGTAAGCAGCCACAAACCTTTCCCATTCTCTCCTGTCTCTCCTGAGCCCCATAGACAGGAGGGATACTTAAAGGAGCATTCCTTCTCCCCTGACCCTTAGAATCAAGCAATTAATGCTTTACAGGCATTGTCCAGCCCTATGTGGGCCCTGAAAGAGTTACAGAGAAATTCATATTTGTAATCTCAGTGCTAAACACAGTGCCTGAGACAAAGGTGCTTAATGAATGTATATTGACTGACTGACTGATTGATTGACTGGTCTCTGACCTCCTGGAGCTTACAAGGGTGTTGAGGATGCTTGGGGTTACCATTAAGTGCTAGAAACAGTAGTGGTACTCACCCACAGTTTCAACTGGCTGCAGTCAATACCTACCAGTCAATACTTCCTTCAGTCACCTTCCTTGGTGATCTCTCTCTCATGTGAGAACATTCTGGGTTAGGAGGAAAGACATAGTGGGATAAGTCATCCACTCCCTTCTTATGCCCTTACTTCCCCCTTTACACCATGTAGGGTGACTGATCTCTGCACTCCCTCACTCACTCCCAATCTTGTAAACTATTTAACACCCTTACCTTCCTTTGGGATCAAGTATCTACAGTCTAGTGTGTACAGTGACTGGAAAAGGCACTTAATTTGAAGTCTGAAAGACCTGGGCTCTTGTCCCAGGTAAGGCCTGCCAATTACTAGTTGTGTGAGTCCTTTGCTTTTCCTCATCTATAAAAGAATACCACCCTTAAGAACTAACTTGGTAAACAACAACTTCCACCTCACAGGGAATTGGGAGGAAAGTACTTGGCCAACTTTAAAATGCTATCTAAGTCTGAGTTATTGTTAGTTTTGTATCTCTCCAGAAGCAATAGATTTAGCTTTCAGATTTTTATCCCCTACTCATAAGTACTCCTTTCCCCAGATTCAGATTTCAGTTCAATTTGATTCAGCCACTATTTATGGAGCACCTACGACATACCAGCAGGTAGGTGGCGCCATAGTGCATAGATCGATAGACCTGGAGTCAGGAAGGCTCATCCTTGTGGGTTCAAATCCAGTCTCAAATACTTACTAGTTGTGTGATCCTGGGCAAGACACTTAACCCTATTTGCTCCATTTCCTCATCTGTCAAATGAACTGGAAAAGGAAATGACAAACTACTCCAATATCTTTGCCAAGAAAACCTCAAATGGAGTCATGAAGAGTTAGGGCTAAAACAACTCACCAACAACTATTTACCAGGCATTGGACTAGGTACTGGAACTATAAAATCATTCAATATTTGCAAGAAACTTACATTCTACTGGAAAAGTGTGTTGTTTGTATTCACAGATGAGTACCCACAAAGTAACTTCAAGGAAATATCTCACATTGGTGACACCCGGGCTATGCTTTGAAGGAAGCTGGAGAGTCTACAAGGCAAAGATGAGAAGGAAGAGGTTCCTCAGGCAAGGAGGTGCAACCTGTGAAAGTCATACACAGCATACAAAACAGCAAGATTTCCAGTGTCCTCATACTCCACCAGTCTCTTGTTGAGACCTTAGTCACTTAAGATTTAGAACACAGAATTTAAGAAAAAGAAGGAACTTCAGAGATCGCCTTATCCTGTTGATTCATTTTACAGGTTTGGATTGTAGGACCCTAAGAAGTCACATTCATGATCACCCAGTTAGTTAGCATCAGAGATAAGACTAGAACTCAGGTCTCTCCACTCCCAACCTAGCATTTCTAGCACTTGGATAGATTAAATCTCCACAGTTGGGATTTATTATCTGGGGTACATGTTTTCATCTTTATGTCTTCAGATGGTCTTGTATTTTCAAATGAATTCCTTCTCCCTCCCCTACCATTGGACTAAAAGTTTTCCAAATGTATGAGTCATGGCTTTTCGATTATCCTGGTAGCTTTCTGAGGACAAGGATCATGTCTCCATTATTAGAATGGAAATTGGTACCTTACTCTTTTGTCATCAGTTGCCCCATCTGTAAAATGAGGAGACTCCAGGTCCCTTCCACCTCTGGGATTTGTTCTCTCAGAGTGTGTCTTTAACTTTCTTCTGTCTCCTGCTTTGATTCGACTCAAACTGGACCAAAGCTTATCTCATGCCCCCAAATACACCTTTCCTCATCCCAGTAACTGCCCAAGCTGGGGCTACCTGAGTCACTAAAAGTACCTCTTATACCCATTGATAAGATATTTCATATTCACTGCACACTGTCATCCGAATGGATTCTATTCAATTGTTTGCCACTTTGAAGGCTAATTCAAATCTCAGGTGAAAAAAGATTTGTTCTGAAGATTATCTAAGAGAGTGCCCTATTGCTTTTCCTTTGGTTTTTCCATAGTGACATAGTGACAAGGCTTGAAGGAAGTAATTTTGATAAAAATCAAAAGGAACTTCTAACCATAAGGGTAAACATTCAGTCCTCCTTACCCCAAGAAATGAGGCAGGCTGAAGATACAAATGGGTTATAGAACTTCTATTGGGGCAGATGGGATGAAAAAAGGGGGAAGGAAATGGTAAGTAACGAAGAAAATGGAGAAAGGGGGAAAGAGAGAACAGGAGACAGAGTGTGAAAAGGGAGGAAAAGAGGAAGTGGAAGGAGAAGTAGAAAAGAGAGAAAGCGAAATCTAAAGTTTAGCCCAGGGCTGGGCACAAAGTTGTTGTTGTGTTGCCATGCAATTGACTTTGATTTGAGTGAGGGAGGGCTATGCAAAGTCACTAGCCTCACTTTCTCTTCCAGAGTCATCTGGGTCCAGTGGCCAGATATTCATCAGGATAACTGGAGATGGCCCATAGTAGTCACTTAATAAATGTTTGTTGGCTGACTGGATGAACAAATGATGGGATAAAGAAAAGAAAAGGAACAGGGAGGGAGAAAGTGAAACAGGAGGAGGAGAAAGGAAGAGGCATGAAGAAGAGAAGGTAGTAAGAGATTGCTTCTACTTCACCTTAACTCACCTCTCAAGACAGATTTTCTTGGACAGAATTCTATATTTTGCAAATTTTGTTGTTGTTCAGTTGTTTCAGTTATGCCTGATTCTTTATGACCTCATTTGGGGAATTTGGGGGCACAAAAATACTGGAGTGGTTCATCATTTTCTTCTCCAGCTCATTTTATGGATGAGGAAACTGAGGCAAATCCTTAGTAAGTAATACTTACAGCTAGTAAGTATCTGAATCTGAATTTGAACTCAGATCTTAACTCCAGGCTTGGAGATCTAACTACTCCACCACCCAGCTGTCCCATTTTCCAAATTTACCTGCACCAATTTGAGAGAGCTGGGTTAGAGGACTGTATGCTTTTTTCAAAGTCCCTAAAGCAAATGTAGGTGGTGCTTTTAAACAAACATGCTCACACACACACATACCCATACTTACATACACACACACACACACACACACACACACACACACACATACACCACTCTTCCCTTCCCTTCCCTTCCCTTCCTTTCCCTTCCCTTCCCTTCCTTTCCCTTCCCTTCCATCTTCTCAGCCCCTGAGGCTCCCTAGTCTCTGCAGCTGTACAGTATCCATCAATGAGTAACATACAGCTATGCATCAACACCCCTGGCTGCCATCACCCATCCCTCAGAACAGATTTTCTTTGGCCAGCTTCAGACCAAAAAGTAATTGCAGGCTGGGAAAAATGCAATCAGGTGTATAAAAGAAAAAAGAGGATGGAGAATGGGGGAAATCTATGAGAGGCCTGGGACTGGTAACAATTTCTTTTGATTGTTAGGGGAGATGAGGAGAATGGGGAGAGAGGAGAGCATGAGTGAGAAGGAGAAGGGGGATGGAAGAGAGAGAGAGGAAGAGGGGATTGCTCATCTAAAATAGGGGAACTAATGAAGAAATTTCCATCTAATTAGCCAGGCTGCAGTTTTAATCAGACAGAGTTTCCTCAGAGAAACCTGTTTACATGTTTTCTGTCATCCAGCCAATGTGTTAATTAGGCAAATAATATTAATAATGATATTCACTTCAGGAAAGTACAAGGGGGGAAAAGAAAGGGGTGGGGAATGACAGGGTGGTGCCTAGGACTTTCCCCTGGCTCTGACCTATCACCAATTCAGCAGAGAAGTTACTCCAGCCCTGGAGATACTAGGTGGTTTAGAGTTGGGAGGAGGGTAGGAAAATAAGCAACTAGGAAATGCAAGAGGAACAGAGGCCACCACTATGGGTGGCTCCCAGCCTTGCAGAGCCTCTAGGCTTTGGCCCAGTGCGGGGAGCATGGTGTGAATGCAGGAAAGGTCCAAACTTCTTGGTGGAAAGTGAGTGAAACTCCAAATACCTGTGGAGGCCCTATCAGTTCGTTGACTTTGCATCTCCAGTCACTTCCATCTTCAACCCCTTCAAGAGGTGGTACTGCACAGTAGAAAGAGCACTGGCCCCAGAGTCAGAAGCCTTGGCTAAAAGTCTGACTCCTGATACTTCTATGACCTTGGGTAAATCACTTAATTTCCTTCAGCCTCAGTTTCCTCATTTGTAAAATGAGCAGGATGGAAGAGATGACATCTAAAGTCCCTTGCAGTGCTGGATCTATGATACATAGAAATGATATGAAGGACAGCCAGCAAACATGGCATGAAAAAAATTAAGGTTCCCTTCAGGGAGTCCTAGTTCTATCAGACCTGGCCCTACTCCTAGGCAAAGATGGTACCTCAGAGACATTGAAAAAACTCCTTTGACCCAAAACACCTCTCTCATCAGTCTGCCTTGAACCTGAAATTTCCACCATCAATGTAACTTGAAGAATCGAGGACATTTAAAAGTGTTAAAGGATTGAAAAAGGTTCCATTGTATAGTTAGCCTCCAAATTGGCAAGGGAAGGGAAAAGGAGTGAAAGGGAGGGGAGGGCAGGAGAAAGAAAGAGCACTTATTAAGTGCCTACTATATGCCAGGCACTGTGTTAAGTGCTTTATAACTATTACCTCATTTGATACTTACCAGAACCCTGTGAGGTAGCTGTTATTATTATCTACTTTTTACAGTTGAGGAAATTGAAGTAGATTTTCCCAGGGTCTTGAGTCTAATAAATGTCTGAGGCTGGATTTGAACTCAGGTCTTTCTGACTCCAACCCTAAGTTCTCTATTCACTGTGCAAGTCCACATACTAGCAGCAGCATCTTGAGAACACCTCTTAATTTATTAGTACCCCAAGGCAATGTTCTAAACCTCCAAATCACAAAAACAGCCGAGCATTATTGACCTGCAAGAGTAAAAGGTGTGCCTTCATGAGGGTCCCCTATGGCAGAGAAATCATGAGTCCAGTCAAAAGCAAAAAGGAAAGGGGTAACATATTAGGGAGTAAACATGTCAGCTGAGGTTTAGTCTATAGATGGTGAGTGCCCAATATCACACAAGTACAGGAGAGTCTTGGGATAATAGGACACCATGGATAACATTCGTTTAGGTTTTATATAATTTTATTTTTTTTCAAATAACAAAAAATATTTTGCCTCCCTCCTCCTCTTCTCCCAATGGGAAAAAAATAACAAAACCCTTGTTAAAAAATATAAAAAATTGAGCGTTCCCACTTTGGCTATGTCCCCAAAACATTTCTGTCTCATTCTGTACTCTGGGTTATGGATAATGATGAGACATTTCAGTTTTCTTATTTTACACATGAGTAGATTGAAGCCTGAAGATGTTCAGTGACTTTCCTAAGATCACAAGGCAGTAAGGGCAAAAACTGGGATTTGAAAGATTCCTGTCACTTACTAGTTGTATGACCATAGGCAAGCACTTAACACTTAGTCTCCTCATCTGCAAAATGGGAACAATATTGTACTATTTACCTTACATGCTTGTCCTGAGTAAGGACTCCATAGACTTTATAGAGGTATGTAAAAGTGAATGATGAAGGCAAAGATATTGACAACAAAGCTTACGATGATGATATAGGAAGGGAATCTGGAAAATGAACTTGACTCTTCCCTTCAAGTGACACTCACTCAATCAATCAATCATTGAGTTTTCCTTAGATACTACTAATGTACAAGAAACTATACAAGACACTGTAAAAGATATAAAGAAGGTAAAATAGCATTTGCCCTTGGTCAATGGTCACCCAGCCTCTATTTCATCACTGAAAGTGTTCAAATGTTCATTTCAGGTGATTCCCTTAATTGTTCAAAGCTTACTCAGTTAATTTAACTAATTGTCAAAATTTCTTCTTCATGTAACCATCTCCATGTTTTTTTTTCTTTCCCCAGTGTATGCCAATTGTGTGCGTGTGGAATACTAAGTGCCCCACTCACCTTACCCCCAACCAATCCCTAGGAAACAGACTCAAGAGATTTGAATAACCTACCCAGTTGATCAAGGCAGCTAGGTGGTACAGTGGATAGAGCACTAGACTTGGGAATGAATAAGAGTCATCTTCATAAATTCAAATCCAGCTTTACACATTTACTAGGTAAGTGACCCTGGACAAGTCACTTAACCCTGTTTGCCTCAGTTGTCTCAACTGTAAAATGAGCTGGAGAAGGAAAAGGCAAGCCACTTCTGTATCTTTGCCAAGAAAACCCCAAATAGTGTCACAAAGACTCAGAAACAAGTGAACAACAACAACACTCAGTTGATCCCTGAGGGAATCTGGGAGAGAGGCAAAGAAACAACTAGTTGATGTAGGAGTGAACAGGAGGGATCTCTACCCATGGGAGCTGCTCAGTCCGGCAGGAGGCACATTCTTGGGGGCTAGAAATGAGAGCACATCAGAATGAAAGTCATCTTGTCTCAACCTGGCTTTAATAATGGAGACCCACTTGGAAGATGAAAGTAAAAGTGGTCATCTGACCTGTAGGAACACTTTTGTGAGGCTAGGTATTGATAAATGAAGACTAACGCTACCTTCTGAAGAACTATAGGCTAAATGGTAGTTTGTGAGACACTGAGAAATTATGATGAGAAGTAGTACAGGAGAGTAATGACTCCCATCATCTACTGAGAGCTATGGAAAATTGCAGGGAAAGTGAAGAGTGACACTGAGCAGAAAGCCAGAAAAAACATGGTGGGGAATGCCAATGAAGAATGACCATAAGTATCTCTACCAGGTCTGAATAGATATTATGGACAATGGAGCCATACAAGGGACAATGCCATCTCCTAGGAAATATAGAAAACTGCAGAAAAGAATGAAGATTGGCATTGTATAAACAGCCAAAGGAACTATGGAGAGGCATGAGCACGAGCATCTCTTCCAGACTTCAGTGGGAAGGACGAAGAAACAGAAGAGTCACACTACAGGCTTCTGGGAGCCCTATCCAGGACATGATTAGACCGTACAGGCTAATAGGCATATAGGTTAACCTCTGTTGTGCATCCTCATTATTTTCTTTGTCCTGTAAATAAATGTCTTCATTCATTGGGTCCTGCAAATTATATATTTGCAAGGGACTGTGTTGACATCACCGAGTAATGTTATATAGTGAACTGTCCATATTATTTGGGTAGGAAGAATGAGTCAAAGATATTCCTCAGTGTTCTTGGACCCTTCATATCTCTTAAAAACCTGAAATAAATCTTTCTAAACTTAGACTAAACTAAACCTGTCTAAAACTAAAATTGGTCTCCTTGTGACTTTCAGACAATTGGTTCTAGTTTTACCATCTAGGTTTTATACAGAATAAAGTTAATCCCTAGTTTCTGGCCCCCTCAGAATCCCAGATGAATCCTTTAGAAATTGATCTAGTTTGTAGATCTCTCTCTTAAAGTATGATATCTAGAACCAGACACAATAATCTTACAATTATCTATGGGTATGTGTGTGTGTGTGTGTGTACACACATATATATACATATATATGTATCTATACAATAATCTGTAGTAGATTCAGAATACTAGGTAGTATGTGATGAGTGAAACAGATGATGAGCTCTATAGGAGATTCTGGAACTGAGGAAATCTGTTCTTTAATCCTGGTCTGCTGCTAATTCACTTGTTCTTTGACCTCAGGTAAATTATTTTACCCCTGTGAGCTTGTTTCCTCTTCTGTTTTATGAAGGGTGTTCAGCAAAATGATTTATAAAGATCTCCTCTAACTTTCAAAATAACCCTGTGGGATCATAACCCTAGGATCATGAGCAAATTATTTCATATCTGTGAACTTTGGCAGCAGCATCTGTGAAATAAGGGGGCCCCACTCTGTAATACTATGAACCCAATGAGATTTCTGTGGGCTCTGATGATCAGAGAAGGCTTCATAAAGGAAATGAGACTCGGGCAAAGGCTTGAAGGATGTGTAATAACCATAACTCACATTTACACAGTGCTGTATGGTTTACAAAGAGTTTTCTTCACAGCAAAGATGTGAGATAGGTAGCTCAAACTTTATATAGAAGAGAAAACAAAATCAGAGGTTAAGTAAACTACCCAAGGTCACACAAATAGTAAGTGATCATATCCGGGAGTCAAATCTCTTTCCTGATCCCCCCAGATATAAATGTCCTACCCTCAGCCCCTGCCGCAACAAGAGTGGGTAGAATATTGGCCTTCTAGTCAGGAAGAGCTGAGTTCAAATTGTCCTTTAGAAACTCACCAACAGTGACTTTGGGCAAGTCACTTTTCTCTGCTCAAAAATGGCGGGTAATAAAAGGATCTATCTCACAGGATTGCTTGAACATGAAATGAGGTAAATGTAAAGTGTTTTGCAAACTTTAAAAGGTTATGCAAATGCTAGCTATTGTTATTTTTATGATTACCTTGAGTTTATTTTGTTGATATTTTGCTTATACCTCCATATATATGTACATGTTGTCTCCTGTGGCTGGATATAAACACTTCTAGGAAGGGACTGTTTCATCCTTGTCTTGGTATTCCCCCACCTAGAATGGTGCCTGGCAAATAGTGGTGGAACTGGTATCAGAACCCAGGTTTTCTTTATTTCTTGTCCAATGATCCTTGAAAAATAGAATCACCAGGTACTACCTAGCCCAGTCCTTCCTCTCCTGAGCTCACCTCCCCAGAAGCTCATGACTTGTTTAATTACTATCAAACAAAATGGGCAAGAGCAAACTAGGAAAAGGAAAAAAAGTTCTTGGGATCATAGTGTTAGAAGGGATTTTTAAAGACCTTGGTTCAAACCCAATCTCATCATCTTACAAATAAGCAAATTGAAACCTAAAAGGACAAGAAATGTGTCTAGTTTCCCAACATCCCTCAATGCCAAATCTACCATACTTTTTATAGGAATTTTCAAGCCAGTAAAAATTCATTAAGTGGCTATTATGTGCTAAGTACTGGAGATAACAAGAAAGGGAAAAACAAAAAAACAAAACCACACGTTTCTGTTCTCAAGAAAAGTTAAGTCTAATAAGAGAGACAACATGCAAATGATTGTGAGAGGAAAGGGGGGCAGGGAGGATAAAGGAGCTTAAAGAAGATAGAAAAGAGGAGGGCACAAACATCACCTTTCTACTTTGTGGAATATTCATTTATGTCTAAAAGAAGAAAAAAACCCTTAGTGAATGCAATATTAAGCAGCCATGTGTGTGAACTGGCTTCCTCATTAACCATCACTCCCCAACCAAGAGACCCAAGAGCAGGATGTGGGTTTAAACATTTAAAAGTTTGACTTCCATTTCTATGTTAACATTTGTCACTGAGATGTGAAGGAATGATGCTTGGTTTCTATATCAAATCCTTTCTGTCATTCTCCTTCACTGTGCCAAATCGACATCCTCCTTACAAGATTTTGCAAGTACCTGGTTGACCTGGTAATGTTTTAGGATAAACTCGTGGTTTCCAGGATGGTATCAATGGTAATCAGGGTGCCCCAGGTTCCCCACCCTAAAGGTGAGCTCAGCCACCCATGATACTGGCAAATTCTCATAGATGAAATCCAATCTTGTACTTTTCCCCAATCTCACTGTGGGTCAGTAGACCACACATGAAGTGGTTGGGTGGGTGACAATAGCAACCTGGCCACCAAGGCTTCACTCTTTGATTTTTATCATAGATGTATACATAGATGTATCTTAGAGGACATCTAGTCCAATTCTTTCATTTTAGAGACAAAGAAATAAGGGCCCAGAGGGGTCAAGTGACTTCAGATCATAGTTCTAGAACTGAAAAGGGCACAGAGGCCATTTTGCCTCATTTTACAAAGGAGAAACTGAGGCCAAGAAGGGTTAAGTCACTTGCCTAAGGTCAGACTGGTAGTGAGTAAGAGGCTGAGATTTGAATCTAGGTCCCCTAAATCCAAATCCAGTATTCTTTCCATTGTATTTTATGCCTGCTAATATATGTGGGGGCAGCTAGGTGGCATAGTAGATGGAATACCAGGTCTGGAGTTGGGAAGACCTGAGTTCAAATTTAGCTCTGGCCACTTACTAGCTGTGTGACCCTGGGCAAATCACTTAACCCTGATTGCCTCAGTTTCTTCATCTGTAAAATGAGCAAGAAAAGGAAATGGCAAACCATTCTAGTATCTTTGCCAAGAAAACCCCAAATGGGGCCACGAAGAGTTGGACTGAGCAGCTGAACCACAAATTTATATAAAACCCATTCTTCTAAAGTCACTAATAAAAATGACCTTCAAGAATTTGGATCAATGGTGATATAATTACATATAGTAGTTAATGCCTACTTGCTTTTTGAAATACACCTCTAAATATTTGCCATTCACCTTTAGGGTCTGAGTCATTTTGACTAATGTCAGACCTACTCTGACGACCGACCTCCTTTCCTAATTGGAGATCCTTGCTCAGCTCAACTGAGAGGGGGGTAAACAAAAACTCTTAGTCCTAATAGACCCAATTTCCAACTTTCCAAATGATCTACAACTGGAATTAGGCCCCAAAGTGCTTCTTGGGAGGCTATGGAGGTAGTGACCTTTATCACCTTTATTTCTGAAGTAGCATGGGGAAAAGCAAGCCAACCCAAATAGTGAGAAAAAACCAACAACCCTGAAGCAATCGTAACGCAAGTTGAGGCAGAATCAATGATCAGATTTGAACAGACAGTGTTTACCTCCCTCTGACCCTGACTTCAAAGTTTCCTGCCTCTTGGAAATGCCAGGTTTTTTTTTTCCAATGCATTCACTTGTATTGAGAAACTGCAAATGGAAGAGTTTGTTTTTTTCTGTCCTTCTTTTCTTTCTTTTGTTTTTTGTCCAGAGAACTGAAACACTGCATACCACACTCATTACAATCCTCTCAATTTCTCCCTTAGAAACATTCACTCTCTTCTCCTAATAACATTATTTATAATTTAGATGTCATGCCTAATTATTTATGGATGCAGAACCATAACAGTTTCGACCTTGGTTATCCAAGGAGAGGGAAAGTGTATGCTGAAGGAGGAAACAGAGTTAAGAAAAAAAAATAAAAGGAGACCCACAGGCGACAGTATTAACTTGTTATGTAAATATGTTATTCAATTGTTCCTCCTCTCCATCTCCCCTCCTCCAAAATATCAGCCAGCTAATCATTCAGATGCAGGACTGATTCATGAATATTAAACAGGACATTGAGTTTCTTCTGAAGCTGAGTCTCCTCATCTGTGGGTGACAGTATTGCCCAGTGATGACACTAGAGTGAGATTTTCTGAGACCCAACCCTAATAGGGCCCTGATGGCATCCATCCATCCATCCATCCATCTACCCATTCATCCATCCATCTTTCCATTCATCCACTCACTCTTCTATCCCCCCTTACTTTCTTCCATCCATCCCTCCATTCATTCAACATGAATTTAATGAATTAAATACTTGCTGTATGGTATATGCTAGGCACTGGGTGAGGTAGAAAGTTTAGATGTGACACAGTTCCAGCTCTCAAAGAGCATACAATCTGGCAGGAGGATAAAACACAAGCACAGATAGCTATAATACATGTTGCACATTTAACTCCAGGGGAAGCCCTTCATCCTCTTGGTGACTTTTTCATCAGTTATAATTTTATTTGCTTGTTCAAACCTATGGTTTTAAAAGTATAGGAAATTTCTAATGTGGAAAGTCTCTCCATTGATACAGATCAAAATCTTCTTAGAGAGCTACTTGGGATACAGAGAGGTCAAGTGATTCTCCAGTAATCAGTCACACAGCTACTATTTGTCAGAGGCAGAACTGGAATCAATCAACATATGTCCTGCTGTGTATCAGGTACTATACTGGATGGGGCAGCCAGGTGGTGCAGTGGATAGAGCACCAGTGCAGGAGTCAGGAGGACCTGAGTTCAAATCTCACCTCAGACACTTGAAACTCACTAGCGATATGACCTTAGGCAAGTCACTTAACTCCTGGGTCATCTCCAGTTATCCTAATGAATATCTGGTCACTGGATTCCGATGGCTGTGGGGGAGAAGTGAGGTTGGAGACCTGCACAGCCCTCCCTCACTCAAAACAAAGTCAAGTGCAAGTCATGTCATCATTTCTCTGATGGTATGGTCTTCAGCAACGAAGGGTGAACACATGCTATACTGGATGCTGGGAATACAAGAACTGAAGCGAATGGGTTCTTGCTTCCAAGGAGTTTCCATTCTCTCAAAGCTGATAGTATGTACGTATATGTGTATAAATAGAATAAGTAAAAAACTACAATATACAAGAGAGAGGATCAGGAGAAGCTTTATGAAGAAAATAGAAACCTCTTGACCTGAGTCTCAAGGAAATAAGGAATTCTATGGGTTGGAGGAGAAGAAAGAGAACATTCATGGCACATGGTCTTCCTTCCAATCTCTCAGACCAGTTCTGTTTGTTACTCTATGCTGTCTCTCATCTGCAATACAGGCCTTGCATACAATGAACAAATATTGATTGAGCACCTGTGCAATATGCCCAGCTTTACTGCTTGCTAGATGATTTGGGAATAAAATCAATATTAAACAGGATGCCGAGTTTGTTCTCAAGCTAAGCCTTTTTATCTGTGGGGCAACAGTATTGCCTAGTGGTGACACTAAGACTGCGATTTCCTGGGTCCTGGCCCTATTATTGCCCTTCTGGCATTCATCCAACCACCTATCCACCCATCCACCAACCAATCCATCCATCCATCCATCCATGCAACAGTCCCTGTTCTCAAAGATTTTAGTTGGGGAGATCAGACATTCTCCTGAAAATATATGTATATAAGGCTGGATACGTAAAGTGCCAAAGGAGTGGTTATTCAGTGTCATTAGAGTTTAGAAGAAGAAGGGATCAGCATGGGTTCAGGCTATTAGCAAAAGTTTCGTGGAGAGGTTGGACTTGGAAGAGTGGATAGGAATTCAAATGATACACTAGAGCTCTCGTCTTTCTTAAATGGGAAAGTGCCAGTGTGTCAACTAGCTCAGATCTTTACAGAACTGGCTTTTCTCTGGTCCAAAGGTTCTTAGCTTTTTGTGTCCAGACTTCTTTAGCAGCCTAAGATAGCCTATGGACCTCTTCTCAGATCAATGTTGTCTATATTCATAATTGGAAGAAATGTTAAATTTCAGATAGAGGTTTGGGAAAATAATGTAATTTTTTCTCATCCAAGTTCACAGATTCCCTGGAATTTATCCCTGGACCAAGTTTGTAGCTAAGAATGACTAAGCCGTCAAGGGTGATCCACCCAAGGCAGGGGTATTCTATGTCAAATTCTAATTTAGGGTCCAGAAGGGTCCAGAAGAGAGTGTCTTTTCCCTCTTTCTGTCTCCCTAATGCTTAGCACAGTACTTGGCAAATGTTTGTTGATTGTTTAATTATTTTATTATTAAATTATTATATATTATATTATATATAAAATAATTATTAATTATTTGGAATTTAGAGTTTGTCCCAAAGGACAAACTGTGCATATCCCCTGATCCAGCAATACAAGGATATAGACTACCAGATCTGTATCCCAAAGAGATCACAAAAAATGGAAAAGGACCTACATGTACAAAAATATTTATAGCAGTTCTTTTTGTGGTGGCAAAGAATTGGAAATTGCGGGGATGCCCATCATTCGGGGAATGACTGAGCAAGTTGTGGTATATGAATGTAATATAATGTTATTGTTCTGTAAGAAATAATGAGCAGGCAAATTTTAGAAAAACCTGGAAAGACTTACATGAACTGATGCAAAGCGAATTGAGCAGAACCAGGAGAATGTTGTACACAGTAATAGCCACAGTGTGTGATGGTCAACTATGATTGATTTAATTCTTTTCGGCAATACAATGGTCCATGACAATTCTAAAAATGCCATCTACATCAGGAGAAAGAACCACTGGAGTCTGAATGCAGATGGAAGCATACCATTTTTGCTTTCTTCATTTTATTTGTAGTTTTTTTCTTTTTGTTCTGTTTCTTCTTTCACAACATGATTGATATGGAAATATATCTCACATGACTGCATATATGTAATCTATATCAAACTGCTTACAATCTTAGGGAACAGGGAAAGGAGGGAGAGAAGGAGAGAGAAAATTTGAACCTCAAAATTTTATGTAAAAAGTGTTTCAAATTATGTTTATATGTAATTGGAAAAATAAAATACTCTTTAAAGGGGGAAAAAAAGAACCTCTGCTCTGGGGAGTGTCTGAATCTTTGCCAGAGGTAAACAAATGGCTGAAGTATTTGGAGTTAGCTGCCTGGCCTCCCAACAATACAGTAAATTTCCCAAATAGTTTTGCCAGGCAGCCAGAACTCCCAGAGTTTTTGGCCCAATATATATTGTTAATCTACCTCCATCAATTTCCCCCAGGGATTCCTCATAGTCTGGCCAATGTAGTCTTTGTTGTATTTCACCTGATGTGAGAGGCTGCTTGCTAGGTCATTCTGGTTTCATTGAAAACAGTTCCCTATTGGAGAAGGAGGAGGTTTTTCCCTAAAAGCTCTAGGAAGCTTATGATTCCCCTTCCCCCAGTAGGTGTTTTGTCGAAATTGACCTACTCTTGGAATTACCAACTTGAGTAGGAGAAAGGGTGTATTACAGAATCCTCTAACTCCCTCTGTATTCTAAATCCTAAATTAGGATTTGACATTGAATACCCCTGCCTTGAAGGTTTGGCCATTCTTAGCTACAATGAATTAGCTCAGTGAGCAGAAGTCACTAACCTGTCCTAGTTTATTTGACAATATATGTTAGAGGCAAAACTAAAGATTTTTTTCCATTTGGGAAATGAATGGATAAATGAATGAAAAGCATTTGGAAAATGCTTACTATGTGCCCCAGGTGCTAAAGATACAAATAAAAAAGAAGAATAGTCCCTGCCCTTAAGGAAATCAAACTCTAACTGGGATGAATGGAAGGAAGTCCATATAAGCTTTCAGCTGCAAGCCAGATGGAAAGGCCTGGAAATAGGAAGGACACCATGCAGTAGGGTAGATGGCAAGGCTCAGAAGTTCTCATGGTGCATTGGTTGGTCAAATGTAGTGCCCAGAAGGATATGAGGAATAGTGGCAAGGCAGATGATAAGACCCAAAGGAATTTAGGATGAAGTGATGGGACAGAGGGAAAGACCTGAAGGTCTTCCATCTGAATGGAAGTGCTGTAGTGGGTGACCTTACTTATTCAGCTATGTCTTATCTTCAGGTCATGGGACCTGGAGGGACTCCTTTGGGTCCTACCTTTGGGAATGGAACAGAAATAATGATTTTCCTCCTGCAGGAGTGGGGATGGGGAGATGGTTATTGTGTAGCTAAGTGAGGGGTAACAATTGGATGAGGAGGAGAGGAGACCACAGATACAGTTGCCCTGGGGAGTGGGGTAGTTTGTCTTTTCTCTTCCACAGGGATTGAGGAGAAAAAGACCAGAACAGCTACACTGTGCAGTGGTAAAGGCCAGTAGAGGACTCCAAGATGAGGCATGGGGATGGAGATTGCCCTTGGAAGGAAGCACCTCACCTCTCAGGCAGAAAGTGTGCTTTATTCTCCTCTATATGAGTGTTTCAGGATGAAGCTACATTCATTCCATGCTAGTTATGGCTCACATGTATCTGCATCAGGTATTTTTTTCTTACCTGCATGGAGTTTTACCTTTGATGGTAGCTAAAACTCAAACATTCCTTCTAGTATTCTTTTGATTCCAATAGTTATTTTTTTCAACCTTGTCTAAAGGGAAGAATTTGCCAAATAGAGTGGATAGGTCTGAACTTCCCAGAACTGTCAGTCACAATGCTGATAGAATCAACTTATTCCTCCACTCTCTGAAGGAGAAAATATTTGGGTAGAAGTTCACCTGTTACTTCATGCTGAAGGTCTGGGCATCTTTGTACCTTTCTTTATGCCACTCAGTATCATTAACACTTTGAGTCAACCCTCTCCAAAACTGTGAAATACAAAAGACTGCATTTCTTATCCTGTTTCCACATTTTGTTTCTCCCTTTCCTCTTCCTACTTCTCTCCTCACCTTAGATATCTTTCATTCTCTCTTTATTGTGTTATCTTTATTTATTTGTTAGGGACCAAACTTTCCTGGGGAGATTATATTTACACTGAGAAATATGTGACTGATACCTTAAATTGTGACTTTTGGGTGTGGTAGCCCCAGAGTAGCAATGGGTAGTAGTAGTAGGTTGTAGTGATGGTTATAGGGACCAAAAATTTAAACTTCAAGTACAAAGTTGTGACAGTGAAATTTCAAGCATCAGCAGGGCACTTGGGTGGGAGTAAGAGGGGGAGAAGGGCTTGGTCCTTTAAATCAAAGTATGCCAGCAATCACCTCTGCTTTATCTACAGGTGAGGTTGCTCCTACCAATCTCAATCCCATTTTTTCCCTTAACTAGTTCAACTCTGTCTATGATAGAAGTGTTATGCCTTACTTTTATACAGTCCAGAATCCTTCCTCCTCCCTGCTTCACTCTCCCTCCCACCCCCATCTCTCTATCTCTCTCTGTTTCTGTCTCTCTTTTTCTCTGTCTCTCTGAGTCTCCCTCTGTCTCTCTCTCTTCCCCTCTGTCTGTCTGTCTCTATCTGCCCCCCATTCCTTCCTCTACCTCTTTGCTATTTTCTTCTCATAAAGGAAAACTTTCTTTTTTTTTTTTTTTTTAGAATTTGGGCCTTAATTTTCCTGAGCTTAACACTTGAGAAGCACAGCACTGAGCTGCAAGTGCCAGATCTCTGGGGCTGAGGTTCTCAGAAAGGCTTGCTTTGGTATGACAAACGCTGGAGTCCTAAATAAGCACAATAAATGTTTTCTGTGCTGTATTGGGGCCAGTGTTCCATGCATATCCACCAGAGCACTCCATCATTATCTTACTGTTCTCATTAGGTTCCATGGTGCTGAACTACCGATGCTGGTCCTACGTGGCCATTTCTTATTCCTTAATGATGTTCTCACTTCATGACTATAGCTAAAAGAGAGGACAGCTCATTTGGTTAAACACAACCCTTGATCTTTTTTTTCTCACTAGACAGGAAAACTTGAATTTCTTTTGCCTATTAAGGCCATTCTCTTTGCCCTATGTTTTAAAGACAGCCCAAAACTCCTGGTCTTTGGAAAATTTCAGCCTGTTGTCCATGAATAAACTAATCACCAAATATTTATTGAATGCTTCCTAGGTGGAAGGCCCCATTTGGAATACAAAAACATACAAGATATAGGTCCTGTCCTCAAAGAACTTAGAGTTAAGTTGTTAAAATAAGATAATACTCATAAGGAAAGAAAATGAACCGTTCAAGGTAGTATATGAATATTATATGAAAATGCAGACAATAGGGGCAAGAAGGAGCAAAAGCAGCATGGCATAGTGGAGAGTAGGACTTGGAGTGAGAATGAAAATGAAAGGAGGAATTAATGAATAAATTAATGGATGTATGAAAAAAACATTTATTAAGTACTAGGCAATGTACTAAGTGCTGAAGATACACTACTAATAATCATAGCCATAATTATCCTTTTTATCATAATAAGACCAAGATAGTCCCTGACCTTGAGTAGTTTATATTCTCATAAAGGATAACAGACTACATAGGGGAATTATAGCCAGGGAAAGATAGTTTGGTTATGAATTCCAAGGGATTATGAGTACAGCCATGGGACACATCCTTTCCCATATGGGTAGAGTTGATTTGATTACTGTTCCCAAAGCAAGAAATGGAGGGCAAAGGTCATAATGGAAGAAGGATGGGTATGTGTGTGGCACATGAAGATGTCTGTGGAGGGTCTGGTTTGGGCTAAATGTGATGAATTCTCACCGTCAATAGTCCAGAGTGCCAGAATGGGAGCTAGAGTGCTGGATCAGAAATGGGGACTGGAGGGAAGGAAGATAACTGAGAAATGGCCAGGGAGCCATGGTGGATCTGGGTCTCAGTTTCTTCAACTAGACATTGAGGAATGAACTTAATAATATTTGTGCAGCTTACCTCAGGGGTGTTCTGAGAAAATATAGTAGAGTAAGGTGAGTTATCATTGTTATCATAATTACTGGAAAGAGATTCATTGTGAACTGGGGGTAGTTAAAGAAGATTCTTTTGTGAGGGTCAAATTCAATCTGGAGCTTCAAGTATGTATCTTCTCCCTTCCATGTAAATAGGGTTTAGATGGATGGAGAGGTAGAGGAGAACAAGACTCCTCTTGCAGAATGAAAAAGGAATGACTAGAACCCAAAACCCCTATCATAAAGCCATTGAATTTCAGAGATAGATAGGTTCATCAAAGCAGAATTCCCATAACACTAACTACACATAAAGTGCTTTGTAAATTCTAAAACTCTATATAAATACTACTATATTTCTTATTGTGCTATTGTTATTATGTTACTCATCTAATTCTTAATCTTATAATATATAGAGACAATTTTGTGTTATTGTCTATCATTATTTGGCTCTTTGTGCATGTTAGCTTTGTATGCCCAGATAGATGGTGAGCTCTTTTAGAACAAGGAGCATATACTCCCTTTCATCTCCCCACAGCATCTAAGTGCTAGTAGGAGCTTAATTCCATTCATTTTCTGATTCCTTAGCATAGTAAAAAGAGCACTGAATAAGAGTTAGGAGACCTGGGTTTCTGCCACTAAATTGCTCTCTGTGAAAACATTACAAATCACATGTGAATAAAGGATATTGGATGAAATGAGATGCCGCCCACAAGGAAGGAATGACATGTTATCCATCTATATGCCCATCATAGCATAAGGGCATCATAAGTCCTCAGGAAACACATGATGTTTCATTGAGGACTATATAAACTAAAAGTCTTCAAAAGGGACATTAAGCTCAGAAAACATATGGGTGCTGTCCATGGTATCTCTCCTAAGTTGATCCATTCAGCGTGGCTCTAAGAAGACATAAAATAGAAACCAATTCTTTTCTTCTTCTCTTTAAAGTTAAAAGACCATAAATCATGTATGTGCAAATTCAGTGAATAATTAATGTCCCTGCGCATGTATCTGTGACAATTGTGCTTCAGCTGTGTGAGATGTTCTGCTAATTAAAGACTTATTTTCTTATGGGAAGCATTTTGTGGAAGATGGTTCACACACTCCAGTTTAGAAAATTTTTTATGACCCTTAGGTTCTGCAGAGTGAGTAAACTGATGGCACTGAACAACATAAGGCTTATTAGATGGAAATGCTATGTGCACTTTGGCTCTACAATTTCCAAACACCACTTGTCATTTTCTAACAATTATAAAAGAAGAACCCATATGCACATATATTCAACAGCATAGAGTCAGGATATAGTAGAGATGAAATAGAACTTAGAAATGGAAATCTACCTACTTATTTTACAGATGAAACTGTAGATACATTAGGAAAAGTGATGTGATTTCCACAAACATAGCCCTTGGTTCTGGCCTCCCAGGAGAGTCCTCTCCATTCCACCATGCTGCTTATAAATACATTGATATGTGTTTTCATGTGTAGGTGTGTATGACGCTGAGTCCCAAGACTGACTTCTAATTCAGCCTTAAGGTAATGGACAGCTTGGTAGGTACTCCGACATATCACTCTGCTAAGCATCCCCGGGAAGCTTGAAAATTGGGAAATGACAGCTAAGGATGGAATCTTAACCATTTTAATAATGTTTGGACCATGACTGTGGCAAGAAGATTAGCAGGAAGTGTAACAGTGTGTAATTTTTCCTAAGAATTCCATTAGCAAAATCAAATGGGCAGGTGATGGTGGGGGTTGGGAAGTAAAGCTTTCTGAAGGCCAAAAAGAAAGAGATATACAGAACCATTTGTGGGGGTTGTTAGCCTTACATGCTGGATAGCCTTAGTATCCTATGCAGTTTTCTGACCTCCACAGCTACATGCTGTCAGAAGGGAAAGCCAGGTCTGAAAAAAATGTACCCTCAATTGATTTATTTAATCCTTTAACAAATATTTATTGAGCTCCTACTATAGCTGGGTTGTTGTAGTAGGTGCTGTAATCCATTAAGGTTGTACAATGGAAAAAGCATTGAATTTAGTGTCAAAGGCCCTGTATTCAAATCCTGCCTCTGTCATTTGCTACCTGTGAGGCCCTAGAGGAATCATTTGACTTCTTTGGAATTCAGTTTCTTCACTGTGGTCTAAAGGGCTTGGATAGCAAGTCTTCTAATATCCCTTCCAGCTAGAAATCTAGAATTCTTCTCATCAGAGCTTCTATTCATTGGGAAATTCTCCTTTTGTTTCCATACACCTTAGCAATTCCATTCAATATCATTTATTAAGTATGTGTTATATGCTAGGCCCTGTGCTTATGTGGTGGTGATACGAAGATTAAAAAAAAAAAATCTCTTTCATCAAGAAACTTTTTCCTGGAGAAAACCACAGGTAATTAAATACTAAACAATGCAAAATAAATACAAAATTATTTCTGTAGGGAGTGGGGAAATACTCACAGTTGGACTTATTAGGAAAGGCATCTTTAAGGAGATGGAACTTAATATGAGCCTTGAAGTGAATAGGAATTCCAAGAGTAGTTATGAGAAGGGACAGTGCTCCAGGAGTGGAGTATGGCCTGTGGAAAGGTATGGAGGTGGGAGATTATTCCACTATTCTATCAAGTAGGCCAGTTTGGCTAAAATACAGAATTTGTCAATGGGAGTGATGTGAAATCAGTCTGAAAAGAGATTGTAGTGAGATGATGAAGGGCTTTAAAAGTCCAATAGCAAGTTTCTATTTATATTAGAAACCATAGAGAACCATTGAAATTTCTTGAAGTAGGGTTAACATGACCAGGCCAATGCTTTAGGAATATTAATTTGTCAGCTGTGTGTCAGATAAATTAAAGGGAGATGACGGAGTCTGGAAGACCAGTTAGTAAGTTATTACTTAATCTAGATGAGAGGTGATGAGAGTTTTGTAATGGGAGAGGAGACAGATGTGAGAGATATAAAAATAGAACAACTGATTGGCAGTAGGGTAGTGGTGAGAGGGAAAGCAAAGAGGTGGAGATGTCTAGAAGTACATCGATGTCCTTGACAGAAATCAGGGAGTTGGGTGGTGGGAAGTGGCAGTTAAAAATAATGTTTTATTTTGGACATGCTAAGTTTCAGATGTTAATGGGATTTCTAGGTGGAGGTATCCAGAAAGTGGCTAGTGCTGTGTGAGTAGCACTCGGGAGAGAGGCATGGGCTGGATATGTAGATCTGATAGTTGTCTGCATAGAGATGATGTTGAAATCATGAGAACTGATGAAATCACTGACCAAGGCAGGGTTGGGTTTCATAGCTCTCCAGAGCATGGGCCCATGTGAACAAGACAGTAGCACAACCTGTCACTATTCATTTCAGTTTTTATTTATGCAACATCTAATAGCTACCCAGCCTTGTGTCATGCATTATTTGAACATAGACCTAAGACTTCCTTACTGTTTTTAAGGAACCTATGGGGACATTTCTAGCAGTCCTGATCTATATCTTGCCACTAGACCCAGATGGCTCTGGAGGAGAAAGTAAGGCTGGTGACTTTGCATAGCCCTCCCTCACTTAAATTCAATTCACTTACAAGCCATGGCACCACTTTCCTGACATCATGGTCCTCTTCGAGAATGAAGGACAAGCAACATGAAGATCTTATGGTCTAATCCTTGGATATAAGGGAAATATTCCTTCCCTATCCTGTCTAGTCTACTTTTCATTTCCAGAACAGGTTATATTCATTCCAAACGCTTTTGCTTTGCTCATACTGGTGTACCCCTCTGAAGTCCCCTATATTAATCTAAATCTTTAACTGATCTTTTGAAATATAGCTCAAAGGCCACCTCTTCTAGAAAGTTCTAAGTCATCTCTTTCTTCTCTAAACTCATCCCTCACTCATACAGCATTACCTATGACAGTAGGTTTTATTTTTCTCCAGTGATTCAATATATGGTGGACTTGTCTTCTCAGGTAGATGGTAAGGTCCCTAAGGACAGGCGTTGTGTCTTTGCATTGTTCATCTGTTTGTTTTTTCAGTCCACCCACACTCCCAGCCTAGCATACATAGCACCCCGCAAATGACTGTGCATGTTGCAGGTACTTGGCAAAGGCTTAAGAAATTGAATTGACTGGTCTGGCAATCGAGGCAACCAGGCACTGGCTTCCCAAATAATCTATGCTCTCTATTATAGTCTCCCTTCCTCCCACCCTCCACTGAACTCATACACACACACACACACACACACACACACACACACTCATACACACACAGCTTGCAAAATCTAATAACAACCAGTTTAAAAACATCCTAAAAACAGAAAATTTATGTAGCATGACCCAAATTGAATTATACATTACAGCACTATAATTGATTTTTTAGAAGAGAGATTAAATTTATTTTATGCCTCACTAACTAACAGCTAGATTTACCTAATTGCTTAGAGTGCAGACTTAGTATGATTCATTAAACTCCATACATGCTTGGGTACGTTGCACAGTGACTAAAGCTTCCCTGCTTAGAGCAATTAAAATGGAGAAACCGGAGGCCTCTCCAGTAATTGACGAGAACAATGTGACTCCGACTTTGCTGTGGGTGTTCTATTAAGTTCTCTGAGCAAAACGAGAGTCCTGTGCATCCCAGTGATTCATTTTCAACAAACCAGAGACAACGAATGTGCTCTTGTGTCGTTGATGTTGTTTTAATTTCTGGAACTTGGGGGAAGAAAGAAAAAAAAGAATAAAGGAGCTGAAATGCATGTCTTGTCTCGAGGTTTAATTGCATCAATCATAACATTTTTTTTAAGATCCCATCACTCCCTGAGAGTAGAGCAGAGAAGTTGCTGAGACTAAAGGATAGAAGTCAGGGTGGAATTGGGGAGCATTCAATAATTATATTCACATTGTCAAAAAGGTAGCAATTTAGAAAAACTGGAAGGGAAATGACATCGTTATAGATTTTTTTTTGGTAGCAGGAGTAAATTAGAGCTCCTTGAATCATTCATTGAATTATGATAATGATAACAATAAAGAGCATTACCAAGTGACCCATTCAAATACTAAACACAGTTTTCTTTACCTGAATGATATATGTCTGGGCTTGTGCAGGGATCTCAAGATGTTCCATAGATATACACACAGCCACTTATGTTGCAGCACATATCCACACCTGCATTTTTCGGAGATTCTCCAGTGACCAAATCTGATGCATGTTTTGATGGATCAAATTGCTTTACCTGTATCAGATTTTTAAGTCAATAGGTTCTATAGCTATGGAAGTTGAGAGTGAGAAATGGACACATGTAACCATGCAATGGCTTTGTGATCGCTTTTGTGATGTTTTGGGGATGGAGTTTTTTAAAAGACACCACCTGGCCATCATTCTCACCTCCTTCCCTCAGAATCCCTGGACTGTACGCCCTGGAACTCCCCTGGACCATGATAAGTGAACTTTTACCTTATCTTTCTCCAAAGCTGGCTTATACCTCACTTCTTGTCCATCAAAAGCCATAGCACTACATGTATGCTATCCGCTTTTCCAGTGCCCATTAGAATGTAAGGTACTTCAGAGCAGGGACCATGTTATTTGCTAATATTTGTATTTGCAATGTCTAGCACAAGGCTTGGCACAAAGAAAACCTTGATTAAATTCCTAGATATACTCAGCCTCATTTTATAGACTCTGAGTTTGGAGGAGGGGTACAGAAAATTTCAGATAGAGTCCCTGTTCTCAAGATGATTATAGTCTAGATGAGGAACAGTGCCATGACTAGAAATTCTGTTGCCCAGGGCAAGCACAGAATAGATACTGGGAGTAGGGGGAAATATCAGACCTTAGGACACAAGAGTCCAATGCAAGGATAGATCTAGGGATACAGCCCCATAGAGAGGCAGGAAAAGACTTCCACTGACTCCAGTGGGTGGAGACCCAAGGACATTATGAAGCTGTTGCTAAGGAAGTTGGTGAATACAGATTACTTCAATATCTTCTTAATTTCAGTGACCTGGGGCAAAGTGGTAGTGTTCAAATCCTAGTTTCAGCTTTGTTAAGGAAAGAAGAGTTAAATACATAGGAGAATCAGAAAACAGCATAGGCAGGAATGTAGGATGAGTGTGTGTGTGTGTATATATACACACACATATATATGATATATATACATATATATATAGATATGTGTGCACATATGCATGTATATCATAAACATATACACACAACACACACACACACACACACTCACAAATACTTACCTTACATAGAGGTAGCTCAGTGGCCCAGTAGATAGAGTTCTGGTTCTGAAGTCAGGCAGATCTGAGTCCAAAGCTAGTTTCAGAAAGTCCCTAGATGAATGACCTTGCATTTAACTACTTAATCAATATCTACTTCAGTTTCCTCAACTGTAAAAAGGGAATAATTAATATCACCTCCCTTTCAAGATGGTTGTGAAGTCAAACGAGATATTTGTAAAGGATATTTGTAAAGCACTTAATACTGTGCTGGGCATATAGTAGGTGCTTAATAAATGCTTGTTCCCTTCTCTACCTCCTCACACATACCCACCCATCTAACTCTTTCATGTGTATAAGTCTTCTTTCCCTAATAGAGCTGAAAGCAGGGTGAGAAGCCTGTAGCTTTGCCCCAGGTCCCACAGATATGTAGAATATCTTCAGAAAAGTCTTTCTTTGTTGTCTCTCCTATTCTGTGTAGCATGGAGCTGATGGAGCCTGAATTCTCAAAGATGATCAACAGAGCATGAGACCTGGCAGGTCCTGCAAGGATGGAAAGGCTTCCGGAATCTGCCTCATGGTGAACTATACATCTGTTATCACAAGACCAGAATCATTTAGTTCAGAGAAGCCAAATACCTTCCTGGTCTTTGACCACAGCAACTCTTGAAGATTGTTTGGTCACTCAGAGAGGAGTTGCTGTGAATTCTGTCATTCTGTGACTTCATGGGTGGTAATCTGGGTCATTGGAGCAATTCTTTCCTTCATTTTTCTCAGAATTTAATCTTTCAATCCTTTAAGCATTGTTGTAACTACAAGTTATCTATAGATTCACCCAGGGGCAGCTAGGTGGTGCAGTGGAAAGAGCACCAGTGCAGGAGTCAGGAGGACCTGAGTTCAAATCTTACCTCAGACACTTGACACTCACTAGCTGTGTGACCTTGGGCAAGTCACTTAACCCCAATTGCCTCCTCCTGGGTCATCTCCAGTCATCCTGATGAATATCTGGTTCCTGGATCCAGATAGCTCAGGAGGAGAAGTGAGGCTGGTGACCTGCACAGCCCTCCCTCACTCAAAACAAAGTCAAGGGCAAGTCATGTCATCATTTCTCTGATGGCATGGTCTTCCTTGGCAACGAAGGACAAACGCACACAGATTCATCCATAAGGTGAACTTAGTAACGAAATAAGAACTAGAGAGAAAAAGCTTCATGTAAGCAGATGAAGCACTCCACTTGGGGTCAGAAAGAACAAAATTCAACTCCCTCCTCCCATACTACTTACTAGCTATGTGACCCTGGGTAAATCACTTCTCTTTGCAGTCTGTTTCCTCATCTATAAAATAACCAGAATTACAGCACCTACCTCACAAGGTTGTCATGAGGATCAAATGTGATAACATACGTAAAACCTTTTGCAACCCTTAAAGTGCTATTTAAACATTAACTATAGACTTTAAGTTTTACATTTTGGTAGGATTTTAGAGTTGAAAGTGATCTTAGCAGTCGTATCAATCATTCACAGATGAAAGAACTGAGACTCAAGGTTAAATGAACACCACCCAGAAAGTTACTGGGGGCCCAGCTGGGGCGAGAAGCTCATATTATTAAATAAGCATTTATTAATCCCCTTCTTGGGTTATAGAAAGGCAATGTGATGTAATGCATATAAAGTTAATCTAGGAAACAGGGAAGACTTGGATCCAAGCCCTGAGCAAGTCACTTTACCCAGTAAGTACTTCAGGAAACTCTCTTAAGACTCTAAATTGCAGAGAAGGTGCTAACCTGCCTTGACAGAGGGATTCCTCTTCATCTGAGAAATTCCTGTTACAACAAAATCACAGGCGTAGTCCTCATTTCTATCCCTAGCCTGTTATATGATAGACATTGTGGTGAGCCTTAGAAATACAAAGACAAAAAATGAAACAACCTTTGATCTCAAGAATTTCTGGACTTCCAGTACCATATTTTCCCCTCTTTTCCTCTCCCCCCACAGCAACATTTCTTTCCAAGAAGAAAGAGAGCACCGTAGACTTGAGAGGAAAATTTATACCCTAAAGCGAAAAAAGAGCAATTAAAATGTCATCTTCTCAATGCTACCCACAAAATTAACCATGAGCATTTCAACTTATGGAATAAAGTAGAACCTGAGAAATAAATCCATCTTGTCTCCAATAACTTAGACTCTCTTTGAGAACTTGGTTTATTCCACATGTTCAGTAATTATAAAAGCTAACACTTTGCAATTGATTGCCAAAGACCAATGGATGACGAAGATGTCCACAGTAGGTGGTGGTCATGCAGTGGCTAGTGGAGAGAGATTGCAAAGGAAAATGTTATTTTTTACCCTGCTTGCCCACTTTCATCACATTCTCCTTCACTGAGTACTAACTTTTCCCCTGTACCTTTCTCAGGCTAATTTTTTTTTTCAATGATTAGACAAGAATTTCCTTAGCTGTAAAATTAAGGAGTTGGACTCAATGACCTCCAAGTTTCCCTTCCAGTCCTATATCTATGATCCTATGATTTTCCCTTTCTTCTACTTCTTGATGACAGCCTTCTTCTCTTTCCCCAATCTTTGCCAAATGCCTAGAATATTTATCTTTCCAATTTACCCAAATGCCTCTCCTCTCTCATTCAAGTGACTTTAGGAAGTCTAGCTTATTTTAAAAAAAATTCAATTCAGCAGACATTTTATTAAGCACTTACTGTGTACAGAGCCCTGCCTCATCTAGGAAATCTCAGATTCAAACATATGATTACTTACAGTAGGCCCTCTCTGGTCACAACATGCCCACATTTGCCTTTACTTTCACCTTTATCCTGAGAGAGACTTGGAAATTCTAGTTAACTTCTAGAAGCAGATAATAACAATCACTTTTCTAAGTTGTGTTCCTCCTTCTACTTCAAACAAGAAAAGCTAATTGTTTCTTAACTCCCAAGACTGAGCCTTCTTTACAGGCCATTAAAAAGGGATACAGATTGGCCTTTCATAAGTATGTTTGAATTTCCTAAGTGTGTTTGAATTTCACATGTCCTGACAGCTCATTTCTTTGGAGCCAGGCTTAGTCATCGTCAGCATAGGGAGCTTCCTAGAATCACAGGAAAACATGCTTAAACAAACATAACCTGTATGTCAAAGGCACCTATTGGCAAGAAGTTCCTGGGATACTTTTGGAGAAATGGCTCTGGGGGGGAATGTCAAATTTGAGACATGATCTGAAAAAAAAAAAAACAAACCCCAACAGGTAACCTGGTATTTCCCTACTTGTAAGAATTCTGACCATAAAGTACTCTAAAGTAAACTTTTAAACACAATGGAGATAGGCAGTTCTACCTGTTGTCAATAATCCAATGTTTCTGTTCCATTTGAGATCACCGAGGACATAGTTCTAAATCAGCCTACTGTCCATTGCAATGCAAGAGGGTAAGACCCTATATCTTCTAACCTTTTCTTTTCTGGAGTATATGACTTTTCCTAGACACTGTGGGATTATAGCTAAGGAGTCTGAGAATCTTTCCCATAAACTACTGTCATCAATGATTTATCCTTTTAGCAAAGAGTTAAGTTCTCAATATAACAGGGAGAGAGTCAAATCTTCATTTCCCAAAGAGATTCTCTTGTAGAGATGAGACCAGTCTTACTCAGGGCACAGAGGATCTCTGAGAGCTAGGCCTTGGCATCTCCTTGGGAAGAGGAGACAGGATTAAGGATTCATATCCAGGTACTCTACCTTCATTTCAGGGTGACCTATGCCTCACTGGAGTGGTGGTGTTCTTCCAGAACTCATTATAAGAAGATGAGGTAACATCTTTTCACAGTCAGACCATCCTAATTGGTTTTTCAATTCAGTCCCATGAAGTGGTGGCGCATACTATTACATAGTCGAGCAAATCATTCCAAATGTAAAATAAGACCATAGATTATAAAATGAATATTTTGCCATTGAATGTGAAATATAAGAAGCAAGAACTTTAAATCATTTTCTAATTTTCTTTTCCTTGTATTAAATAACATTAATAATAAAACACATCAGATAGATGATAGGTAGATGGATAGATCAATAGACATACGGATAATAGATACTGGGTACATATATATGCATATATATATATATATACATTATACATATATAGATACCCAGATAGATACATAGATAGACAGATACATATGTAACTCCAATCCAAAAGCCTATTGGTATGAGACTCTCCTCATTGGTGGAAATGAAGACTCATGAGATTGAAGCTTTTTCCTACTCTTGGCAATTCCACTTTACCCTGATACAGGTCAGGACATTCATCTACACCAATGAGAAAAGCCTCCCATACCAGTGGGCTTTGCAACTAGGGTTCCACAAAGATAAATACGTAGAAATAGAGAGAGAGAGAGAGAGAGAGAGAGAGAGAGAGAGAGAGAGAGAGAGAGAGAGAGAGAGAGAGAAACTAAGTGGGACAGTATATAGAACATTATGCCTGGAGTCAGGAAGGCTCTAGTTGAGATGTAACCTCAAATACTTACCTAGTGTGTGACTCGGGATAAGTTTGGCTGTCTCAGTTTCCTGATCTGTGAAATGAGGATAATAATAGCATCTGCCTCCCAGGGTTATTGTGGGGATAAAATGAGATCATCTTTGTAAAGTGCTTTGCAAACCTTAAAGTGCTTGATAAACGCTATTATTTTTATGGATAGATCAATAAATAGATAAGTGATAGATTTGTCATTGAATCATTTCAATCATGTCAAATTCTTTGTGGTCCCTTTGGGCAGTTTCTTGGCAAAGATACTGGAGTGGTTTGCCACTTCCTTCTCCAGTTCATTTGACAGAGAAAGAAACTGAGGCAAACATGGTTAAGCAACTTGCCCAGGGTCACACAGGTAGTTAGTGTCTGAGGCCAAATTTGAACTCATGAAGATGAGCCTTCCTGATTCCAAGTCCAGTGCTCTATCCACTGATCCACCTAGCAGCCTGGTGATAGGTTTGAGTTAGATGGTTAGGTAGCTAGATAATTGTTTTTACAGTCTTGTAGCTGAAAGCAACCTTTGAGATCATCTAGACCAAACTTTTCATTTTTGAGATGAGGAATCTAAGGACAAAGAGGTGATGTATACAGGGCAAGTATTTGATGGGGTTGGATCTTGAGCCCAAGTTTGCTGACTCCAGGGTCAATATTCTTTCTACTTCTCTAGGCTGTTACACTAGATTGATCATGTGAATAGAGGGGTAGATGGTTGTACGGACAGAAGAGATTGATGTATCCTAGAACAAACTCTAGCCTGGAAATTATGAAACTTAGATTCCAATGATGGTACTGAGTCCAGCTAGCTGTGTGGCCTTGGGCAAGTCCTTTGCTTTCTATGGGCCCATTGCATCTTCTATAAAATAAGGAGGTCGAATGAGATAACTTCTAAGATTCTTTTCAGCACTAACATTCTAGGATTTCATGATCTGGTAAATGGAGTAGAGAGAGACCCAGATTCTGTTTCTATAGGAATACACATGACTATTGGTGCCACAAGAAGGCTTAGGCAGTGTGCAGCAAGCAACCAAACCAACTTAATGACTGACTTTGGAGTTCAATAAGAAATCATCTGAATATCAGAGTCTTTATGATGGAACACACCTGGAAAGGAAAATTGAATGGAGAACTTTTCTATGTGAAATCAAAAGATAGTTCACAGCATATTAACATCTCTAGCACAAAGATTAGTTGACTATATAAACAAACCTGAATCACTTCTGAATGGAGAAATTTGAGGCTTAAATTCCATGTTTCCTGTTCACAGGGCTCAGCATAATTGAAATCCATTTGCAGTCAGAAAGGAGATAGCTAAGAGCTGAAGTAACATTAAAAAAAAAAAATCTCAGGCTCTCTTTATTTGTCCTTCAATCCTCAGTGGGAACCATGGAAATAAAGATATATAAATTGGCCCTATTTATATCTTTCTAAAGACAGCTTTTCCATTCTGCAGAAACTCAAGCAAAGAAAGTAAATGGTTTCAGGAAAGAGTGGGGAGGTCTTTGATGAACACATAGAAACTTATGGGTATCTTTTAATAAGTAAAGCAAGAGAGAGTAGGGAAGGGAGTTGGCATCAAAAGGGCTATTAGTGAACTTTTACCAGTTAATGAATGCATTTAATGTGGAAACAGTGTAGGATGTCAATGCAGTGTAATTATAATTTAATCTATTTGGATATATTTCTATGGTTTTATAGCAAAGGAGAAAGAAAGAACCTATGCTAATGTTACTCACTGGTATGTTCTTTCCCCCTCTAACTTCACTTTGAATTTTGAGTACTTGAGTACTGAGATGGGATGTCATCCATTCTAGTGAATCATTTGCAGCCAAATCCAAAAGGAACAGGAGGAACTATAGGTTTGTTCTTATTTTCTATTTCTTTTCATGCCATATGACTCAGTGAGAGACCTCAGTGATGCTCTGATTTAAAAAAAAAAATGGATGTAGATACTTAGGAAATGCTCGAGCAGGCTAACAAAGCTGGAATGGATTAAAGAATGCTGGTGTTCAGGTCCCACTGAGGTGTGATGAATGAGCAGGATTTCACTTGCTTAACCAACATGGGCAAAGTTGTATCAAGTGAGAACCATGGAAATTAACAATGACTGGCCCAACTGCTCAAATGATTTTTCTGGGAGTTCATGGGTAGTTTTTAAATAGAGCTTGAGGAAAGAGGAAGAAGAAGTCTCTTGACTCCTTTGCTTTCACATTTCATCTATCTCCCCACACACATACATTTTTTATTCCTCTCAATTTTCTTTTGGTCTCATTTTCTATTATTATTGTTGTGAAGAAGAACCTCCCTCAACAGCCACCTTCTTAAAACCTGTTCAAGATGCTCTGTGTCCATCTGATCACTTCCTGAGAACAAGTTTTCATATGAGGAACATAGTAGGAGGATACTGGGACCCAAGAGTAGAGGAAGGTGAGAAAGGTGGGCATGGAGGAGATGCTAAAGAGAAACTTTTGGAGGCATCACTGGGTTACCAAGAGTAAACAAGCACTGGTTTGTTCTTAAAAAAAAAACAACAACAAAAAAAACATTTTTATTGCACAGGAAAAGCTAGGTTGCACCACAGATAGAACACTGGACCTGGAGTCAAGAAGACCTGTATTCAAATTTAACCTCAAATACTTCCTACTTGTATGACCCTGGACAACTCATTTAACCTCTTTCTGCCTCATTTGTCAAATAAGAACAACAACACAACTTACCTCCCAGAGTTGTTGTGAGGATAAAATGAGATAATATTTGTAAAACCCTTTGCAAGCCTTAAAGGACTATATAAATGTTAGCTATTATTATTGATATCATTTCTTTCATATAACTTGCTTTTCAAAATATATTCCCATGTCTTACTTTACCCAAGGAGTCGTTCCTTTTAATAAAGAAAAATAATAATAATAGCTAACATTTATATAGCATTTTAAGGTTTGCAATGAGATTTTCATGTATTATCTCATTTGGTCTTCACAACAACCCTATAGGATTATTGATTTAGAGTTGAAAAGGACCTCTGAGGCCATCAAATATGACTCTTTCTTTTTACAGTATGTCCTTGCTAATGAATGTCATCTTGTGAGGAGATCTGCCTCAGTTTACCCTTTTGTTAAAATCTCAAAAGTAACACAGAGAGGTCAAATAAGCTGCCATGGTCACATGGCTAATCACTACCTGGCAGTAAATATCTAGGAGGATACGGATTTAGATCTTCCTGATTCCAAATACACACTCCCCCCAATATTCTACCTAGTGCTTCTAACCTATGAGGAAGGTACTATTATTATCTCCATTTTACAGATGGTACAAGTGAGACTCAGACATATTAAGTAACTTGTTCAATTGCACAGCTAGTAAATGTCTGAGATGGGATTTGAACTCAAGATTCTATGACCCAGGATTACTCTATCCCTTATGCTATGACACTTCAAAAAAGAAAGCAGAAAAAAGCAGGTCAGTAAAACTATATGAGTAACAAGTTTTACCAGAATAAGCAGTGTATCACGTTTGTAGTTTCCCCCTTTCTCCCAGGCGAGAAAGAAAGATACATATTTCTCTCTATTTCTCTGGGGTCAAGCTTGGTCAAAACAATTATATTGTTCAATTTTGTTTAGACTTTTTTTTTCTTTTCTCCCTTCCTTGATGTTGTTGTAAGTCATTGTGAATGTTGTTTCCCAGGTTCTGTTTAGTTCATTCTGCATCATTTCACATAAATCTTCTCATGCTTCTTTAAGTTTTTCTTGTTTCTTTTTATGAAGAAGTAACATTATATTGCAATCATGTACCAAAATTTGTTTAACCATTCTTCAATTGGTGGACACCTACTTTGTTTCCACTTCTTAGCTAATTCAAAAAGGATTGATTTATTCTAAAGCCTTTTTGGTAGGGTAGGGTCATCCTCAAGGGTAGGCATTCTAGATATTTTTTATGTCATGGATCCATTTGCCAGTCAAGTGAAACCTATTACTCCTCCTCAGAATAGTGGTTTTAAAAGAATAAAATAAAATACATAGAATTGCAAAGGAAACCAGTCATCAAAATACAAAAAGCTAAAAGTTCATAGACCTCATGTTAAGAACCTCTGCTAGTTAGACAAAGGAAATTTAGCACAAAAACACAAAACACTATTTAAAATTTATTGAAAAAATATATCTCAAATAAAACTAATACTTATATCATTAAACAGTTAATAAACATTCATTAAGCACCCATTTTATTAAAGTAGGTGCTCTGGGCAGGAAAAAAAGTGAAAGACAAACTGCAAACATAAGATATACATCAGTGGAAAAGATAATGAACAATATGATACAATACATACTTTGTAGGCAACTAGGTTGCTTGGTGGATATTCAATTCCAGTGAATTTGGAGTCAGTAAAATTTAGGTTTAAATCCTGCCTTAAACACCTACAAACTATGTAGTCCTGAACTACTTAATTTTCAGCCTCAATTTTCTCATCTGTAAAATGGGAATAATAATAGCACTTATCTCACAGAGTTGTTTTAAAAATCATATGATATCATGTGTGTGTGTGTGTGTGTGTGTGTGTGTGTGTGTGTGTGTGTGTAATGTGTAAACCTCAAAGTGATATGTGAATATTATTTGGCTAAGTGCTGAAAGAGTGAGAAAGATAAGAATCCAAACAAAGACAGAAGACATACAGCTGGAATGGTCCAAGAGGGCTTCAAGGAGGAGGTAGAATTTGACCTTGTTGGAAGAAGAGATAGGAAGGGAGGTATTGCAAATACAGGACTTTTTTTCTTAACACCTTTATTCAGTAACTTATTAAGACGGTATATTGGTCTTGGCACTAGGGCGCTATGTAAAGACTTTGGAGGACTTAAAATCTGAAATTGGCAACTGTGGCATAGTCACATGTAAGACAAATAGACTAAAAATGACAGTAATTATAGCTAACATTTACATATAAAGCTTACTATGTGCCAGGCATTGTGCTAAGTACTTTATAATTATCATCTCACTTGATGCTTACAACAAGCCTGGGAGGTAGGAGCTACTGTTATCCCCATTTTACAGATGGGGAAACAGATAAATAGGTTAAGTGACTTGCTCAGGGTCACTTGCAGTTAGCAAGTGTCAGGTCAGATTTGAACTCAGGTTTTTCTGATGCTGGTCCTGGAATTCTATCCATTGTGCCACCTACCTGCCTCTAAACATATCCCAGGAAAAAAAAAGTTTTCTTTTCACTATTTCTGGGAAGTCTATTTTTTACCTGGTAGAGTCATCCCCGCAGTGTAGTACTTAACTGGTCACATCCAGTACCATGAAAGCACTTAGATCAGCAAGTTTTCACACTTAGCCCATCTTCAGTGCCTTCTTCTTACTGCTGTTTGTACTTTGTTTACAAAGACCATGACATCAAGGAGGTCATGCCATGATATGCTGGTGAATTGGATTTAAGTGAGGAAGGGCTGTGCAAAGTCACCAGCCTCACTTTCTCCTCTGGAGTCATCAGGGTCCAGTGGCCAGACTAGCATCAGAACGACCAGAGAAGGCCCTCTTTCCAGGTCTAGGGAGATGAGGAAAGACAGCGGAGAACCATACCTGATGGCAGGTCATCACCAGGGCTGACCACATAAAGAATAGTGAGATACCCCAGGCAAGAGGAGTAGTGATGAAGAGATGTTTGGAGTCCTGGGAGCTGTTTAGGCCCTTCTGAGATGACAGCCATCCCCACTGCTGGGGAGGCCTGGATCAACAAATGGGAGAATTCAGTGTCTACTTTATTGACCAATGAGGAAAGGATAGAAGAAATTAAGGCATGGGATTCTGCCCTCATGAATCTTTGGTCTCTACTCTCCTGTTTGGGAAACATCCGTTCCTATCCATCCTACCAGATAGAATCATTTTTCCCATTTCTTTAAATCAGAGTGATGGCCTTGAAACCAAAAGAACTGATGTGGAACCCACCCCCAGCCTCTCTCGCTCTCCCCCCTCGCATGCCCCCCATTCTGTGACTTTGGGTAAGTCAGAACATTTCTCTGAGGCTATATCCTCATTTGGAAAAGGAGAGGGTCAGACTGGGAGTATCTCTAAGATTCCTTCCAGTGACTATTAAAGCCTTCAGACTGTACACAAAGACAGTTCCCAAAAGCCTGAGAATTCCAATAGGGCACAGATATAGGGGATGCTGGGAAAAGGGGTCTTGTACAAAACCTCCATTGCGTATAGAAATAAAGGAGGACAGCAACTAAGAAGAGTTCTAGTCCGGAATCTGCCACTGACTCAGGCAACTTTGGACAAGAACTTCAGTTCTCTGGGTCTTAGTTCATCTGTAAAATGAGGGGTTTGGAGGAAACTTAGAATTACCTTCCAGCTCTGACAAGATATGTGGAAGCTGAAGGAGGAAATGCAGTCAGAATTAAGTGAATAAGTAACATTAACTCACACTTTATATATGTTCTACTTTTAAGAGCTGGTCATAATAACAATTAACATTTATACAGCCCTTTAAGGTATTCAAAGCACTTTACGTGTGTCATCTCATTTAATCCTCACAACTGTGAGGTAGGTGCTACTATTATGTTCATTTTACAGATGAGGAAACTGAGGCAAATAGAGATTAAATGGCTTGCCCAGTGTCACACAACTGATAGGTTGGGCTTTGAACTCAAATTTTTCTAACTCCAAATCCACCTCTATCCATCAAAGCACTTTACTGGAAATGACTTTGTGAGGGAAGCACTTCCTTTGATCCCTAGATGCCTTGTGCTCTCAGTGATGTACTTATTATGCCAAGACTGTGACTCCTGTTTTGTCTATGTCCTCCCATAAATTTTCCCTGGGGGGTCTTACCCACTGTGCTTAGGACTTTCTTGTAGAACTCTTGACATTTCAGGGACACTAACAGAGCATTCAGATTGTCTCTCAGTGATCCCTCCCTCTCCCTCCAAGAACAGACCTCCTCGTTTCCTGCTCATACATCTCTCCTCATTCCAAATCTTCTGCATAGCTCTTCTTGGATTATATGTTGCAGGCTACTAATTCCCGTCACACACTTCTCTGTGTGTGGTCCACAACTTTAATTCTTTGGAGACAATGAAGAAAGTAGCCCCACTATTAACAGCCTCATTTTTCAAATGAGGAAAATGAAACCCAGAGAGGCTAAGTGATTTTCCCAAGGTCATGTGACTAGCAAAACTAGCTGAAATCTACACAACACTTTGAAGCTTGTATAGAGCTTCATATACATGGATTCACTTGATCCTTACAACCACCCTGTGAGTTAGAGAGACTATTTCAGGGGTGTACCAGAGGCCAGATTGTCTTATTGTTAAATTTCCTGCATGAGCAGTTTTGTGCAAACCTAAATCAGGGCTAGATTTATTGTTTTATTGATTGTCTACTCTAGACCTAAGAAAATAAAGAGGGAAATGTTAATAATGCAGATTAAATTGAAATGTATGTAGAATCTACATTCCTCACCTCCCCCAGCTGGTTGTTAAAACATTTACCAGCATACCCCTGGACTACAAGAATTATACCCATTTTGCAGGTGGGAAAACTAAGGGTTGAAGAGATTAAATCCCTTAATCAGGGTTGTAGTAAGGATTTGAGAGTGTCTGATTATATCTGGATTCCAACCCATGTCTCCTGGCTGAAAGCCCAAAGTTCTTTTTCTCAACCCCAATCTGCCTCACAGACATTTAGAAAACTGTTTCATCTCCTTATTAAGTCTATAGGAGGCTGTGGCATAATCCAACAAAGCATTTCCTGGTTTTAACAATCTTTCTTTTTACAAGATCTTGGGATTTAGGGGGGGGAGGTTGGAAGGGAAGGAATCTTTTTCTTTTTTCTTTTTCTTTCCTTCAGAGGAAAAGTAGGATAATTTATTTATCTATTCTTTCCTCCCTCTCTCTTTTCCCACCTCCTCTCCACCCTCCCCCATTTATTTATGTTAGATCCTTCAAAGTCTCCATCCGTATAATGAGTTTCCATCTCTTTGTTCCGACTGGAATTCCCAAGCTTCAGTGAGCTGTCTTTGTCTGTTTGGGGGCTGGCACACCCTCCTTTACCCTCTCCATGGGCTCTAAACTTTCCACTGGGAAATAAACTGGTTTTTTCACAGGTTTCTCCAACTGAGCCTTTCCAAGTGATTTAAAAAACATATCCCCCACATGGAACCAATAGTGTTCCACACTGTCTGGTTTTGCTCATGAGCTAAGTGTTACTTAAGGTCCAACCTCCAAAAACAGATCTTATTTTATTAAGGTCTAACTCCAGCTGAAAAACTCAAAGGATAAGGTACTGTGTGACCAAGGGCCTTTACAGTTTGTCATTTGCCGCTTTCCCTCCAGCCTGCTTGGTAGTCCTTTCAGCTCAGGAGAAGAGAGAGGAAAAAGAAATGAGGCGAGCAGGGAGAGGGAGGAAAGGGGAGAGAAAAAGAGAGGGAGAGAAATGAGAGAGAAGGGAGAAAGGGAGAGTAAAGAAACAGGAGAGAGGGAAGGAGAAAGAAAAAGGGGAAGAAGAGAGGAGAAGAGGGAAGGAAGAGAGGAAGACACGGAGAGAAGGAGAAAGGAAGGGAGGGAAAGAGGAGAGAAGAGGGAGGGAAGGGGAAGAGAGAGGAAAGGAGGGGGGGTGAGAGAAAGGGGAGAAAAGGGAGAAGGAGGGAAAAAGAAAATGGGGAAGAAAAGCAGAGAAAACAGGAAGAGAGAGACAGAGAGACAGAGTCAGAGAAAGAGACAGACAGAGAGAGAGAGAGAGAGAGAGAGAGAGAGAGAGAGAGAGAGAGAGAGAGAGAGAGAGAGATGTTAACATGAAAGCCCCTCGTGGAAGGAGATACTGACACATTCCTCCCCCTCCCCTTTGCCAAAGAAAGGGGGTTGAACTCAGACCGGAGGCATACACAAACAAGCCATGTTTTCTGCTCTTTTAAGAGCCAGTTTTCATGCAATTCAAATGATGTTCTCGCTGGGAGGGTCAGCTCTCTCAAGAGCCAGAGGTTAGAATAATCACTTTTGTCACATTCCCTGCGCTGAAATTAGACAGCTCCCTGGGCTAATGGAGACAGCTCACATGCACTACTTCTCCCATCAGCTCCTCTCAAGTAATTGAACGGCTGAGCCACCATGGTGCCCCCTGTTTGTCATATAGTGAGCAGATACACGGAATGTTGGAACTGGAGTGGCCTTAGGGATCATCTGCTCTGATCCTTTCATTTTATACTTGAGGAAATGGGTCCAAAGAGAGTTTGCCCAAGGTCACACAGCTGGGAGGGAAAAAGCAGAAGATTCGGGTCCAGGGTTCCTCATACCAAGTCCAGTACTCTTTGGCTTAAAGAAAGGGTAGGAAAAATACCTTTCCCCTGAATGGGAAAAGAGAGATAAGAAAAATCAAAAAGATAAAAAAGAAACAATGAAATTGTGTTGGGGTGGGCATGGTAGGAGTTTGTGAAGGAGCGTTAGGTGAGCTGGTCTTTCTCATGAGGTTGAATAAGGCAAAAAGGCAGAAAATTGGATTAATTTTTTGGATGATGCTGAAGATTCCCATCTTCAAAACATTTGCTAGCTCTGGAAAATAAAGGAGTGCTGACAGGGACACCCAAGACAGAGCTCAATTGATTGAAACTAGAGAAGGGCAAAGGGAGAGTTTCTGGGTCACAAAGCTGGGACTGACAGGAAAGGAGTAAATGACTTTCTGAGTGATCCTAACATGAACCCTTCATCTGGTCATAAGATTTTGAACTGGAAGAGGCTTTAGAAACTGCCCTGTCTTTGACACATAAGGAAACTGAGGCTGAGAGTTCAGATTCTTGTCTGAAGTCACATAGTTAGTAAAGTAGCCAAGTTGGCATTCTTCAGACTCTGAAGAATGTGGTAGAAGTGATGGACATTTTATGTAGTGGAAAGATCTCCCATACACAATTCCTAGGTTCAGAGACAAGAGTACCCCTTGTGGGACACTGGAATAATGATGTCATCTCTCTGTGCCTCAATTTTCTCATCTGCAAAAAGAGGGACATCTAGATGGCCTTGTGGCTTGAGCATTGGGCTTGATATCAAAAAGCCCTGAGTTTAAATCTGACCTCAGACACTTACTAGCTGTGTGACCCTGGGCAAGTCACTATATCCCCATTTGCCTCAGTTTCTTCATCCACAAAATGGGCTAGAGAAGGAAATGGCAAACCACTTCTGTATCTTTGCCAAGAAAACCTCAAAATGGGGTCATGGAAGGTCGGATATGACTGAAAATGACTGAACCAAAGCAACAAAAGAGGGGAAGGGGGTTAGCTGATTTCAAAAGTGTCCTCCAATTGTAAATCCTATGATGTCAAATCTAAATTCTAGAGACTTGTCTTAAAATGTGGGGTTGCTTCTGTTCTGTTTTCCTCTTTTTATAATTTCTAATCACTTGCTTTTCTCAAAATTATTTCCCTTTAACAAGTAAAAAACTAAACTCTGTTTTGCCTATCCTCCCAGAGCCTCAAATTTTCATCTCTCTCACTCATAGAGTCTTTTGACCTCCACCCCATCACCTCCCCATTACTGAAATGCTTTCCTCCCTCCCTGCCTCCCTCCTTACAAAACCATTATGTGTCAAGGTGCAACTCACATCCTCCACTGAGCCTTCTCTGGTAATTCCCATCCCCTTCCCCATCTTCCTCTGCCACGTATGGTCCATAATATACATTATTCGTTCCGTGTGTGTGTGTATGTGTGTGTGTGTGTGTGTATGTGTATGTGCGTGTGTGTGTGTGCGCACGTTTGTCTTGTTTCTCCAATTGAGTTGTAAACTCCTTCAGGCCAGGGATCCTAGAGTCAAAAGATCAGAGAACCAACACTCTTTCCACTCTACCACATGCTTGGTGCTAGGGTTTTAAGTCAGAGGACAAGGATTCTAATCCCAATTCTTTCTCACTACCTGCATGACCTTGGGCACATTATTTTACCTCTCAGTTCCTTCTGTAAACTGAGAAATTGACTAAATTACCTTCTAAAAAGCCCTTTCTAGCTTTAAATCTACTATGCTATATCTTACATTTTGATTGATTGATTGAAGGGTCTTTTAACATCTGAAATAAAGGCTACTGGGATGAGTTTGTTCTCAGCCTGACTCTACTTCCCCCAATCCCCAATGTCAAAGAGGCTGCTTGCACCAGAAGATGGAGTTAATAGAGATTAAGAGAGCATTGGGGGAGGACTTGGAAATTTAGATCCTGGTCTACCACAGTGTTTGAGCAGCTCATTAAAGTGCAACCATGCATTACCCCTTGTTTCCTGAAACATTTGGCAAGATGCACCATCCTTGCCCAAACTGGACATTATTTCCAGAAGGAATTGTCCAGAGGCTCTTAAAACAGTAATAAAATCACCTGATTCAACCCTTCCCAGATGGTTTATCACCAGATTCCCAGCATTCCAACCTAACACCAAATAACAGCACAGAGGTAACCACAGCCACTTGATTAGGGTGGGAGGGATGGAGGGATGGAGGGAATAAGCATCTGTTAAACAACTCCTATGTGCCAGGTACTGGGCTAAGTGCTTTACAAATATTATCTCATTTGATTCTTACAAAAACAAAAAACAAAAAAACCTGTGAGGTAGGTTTGGTTAAGATCTCTATATTACAGATGAGGAAAGTGAGGCAGACACTGATTAAGTGATTTGCTCAACTACGGCTAGTTTCTGAAGCTGGATTTGAACTCACATTAGAAAAATATATACAAATAAACTGGAAATTGTAGGGATCTCTATCAACTGATGAAAGGCTGAACAAGTTGTGGTATATGGTAGTGATGGAATAGTGCTGTGTTATAAGAAATGATGAGCTCAATGATCTTAGAAAGCCATGAAAAGACTTATATGAAATGGTGAAGAGTGAAGTGAGCTATACCATATGGAGTATAGCGTAACAGCAATGTTGTTTTAAGAATGACTTTGAACAACTAAGTCATTCTATTAAAAAATAAAGGACATGTGAAAAAAAGACACTATCTGTATCCAGAGAAAGAATTGATAAACAGAAGTATGTGTAGAACAATTTTACATATGTGTAACTATTTGTGTCTAATAGTGACCATATCTAGGGTGTGGTGAGGAGGAGGGAAAAAAAGAAAAAAAAAGAAATTTACATGGTAACATTAAAAGGAATAGTCAGTTGTACATAACAGATTTGTGGTGTCATGTATAATCATAATTTTTTAATTGTACCATGCTATGGAAATGTTTTATTACACAAATGAAAAATGAAATAAAATTTAGAAAAACCAAATAAATAGGGTTAGATGTACCCAAAGGATGACAAAATGGACATCTATGAAATATGAGTTTATGAAGTAACAGGAAGGTGCTTGGTTCCCAAATATCTTCCCCATTGACCTGCCAAAAGGTATGCTTAATATTAATTCTTCATTCATTTGGGTTGTATCTCCAGGTGCTCACTTGGGTTCTCTTTGAAAGGGCAAATATCCAAACTTTAGAGCTGAAATGGCAAAAGCTTGAGGCAGGGCATCATCCAAAACTATAAAAATCTAAGTGAAGTGGGCATAATAAGTTCTGAAAAACCAGTTCAGTGTCTGGCACAGAGTAGTCATTTAATTACTGCTTTTTGATTGCTTGGATGAGGGAATTTCCTTTGAAACTACAAAAAAAAAAAATGGGGAGGGAAGGTTAGGGAGTTGAAAACAGCAACAAAAACCAAAACCAGGAAGCTTGAATCTTGGCTTTGTCTCATAAAACTTGTGCAATTTTGGGCAAGTTATTTGGACTAGATTGACCTCTAAGGTCCTTACCAGCTCTAATTTATGATCCTGGGATGCTCAAGGAGTTTCCATTCTTCAGGGAGGAGTGCAATGTGTCCACACATAAGTGAATATAGGAGATATTAAAAACCAATATACGGTGATTTGGGGAAGGATCATGGTTGATGTCCTTTGTTCTGTGAAGAGGACCAAAATGGCATCACTATGTTAGAGTCAACTTACAATGTGTCTGATTGTGGCTGCTTAGACTAATACAAGCTCAGAAGGCTCTATCAGGCACAAATACTCCACCTGAACATTTGGGGTGGATACTCTAAATTTACACAGCTCACATTTCTTCTGAGTTACTTCAATTCTGCTTTGCTCATAGAGCACAGCACCTTCTCTGGTGTGGGCATGCTGAGCGGTCCTGTGCCAGTGTCTTCCATGTCACACAATCAATTCCAAAGTTCTTAAAAGAGACCTTGAGAGTGTCCTTGTATCACTTCTGAATACCAAGTGATCACCGGCTCCATGAGAGTTCTCCATAAAATAGTCTTTTTGGCAAGTGCAATTTTGCATTTGAATAATGTGGCCAGCCCATCGGAGTTGATCTCTCTAAAGCAGGGAGTTTGAATGCCTGGCAGTTTAGTTTGAGAAACAACCTCAGTATCTGGTATCTAATCCTGCCAAGTGGTCTTCAAAATCTTCCTATAGTTCAAGTGGAAGCAATTCATTTTCCTGGCATGGTGCTGGTAGACCGTCCAGGTTTCTCAGGCATACAACAATGAGGTCAGCACGATAGCTCTGCAGATCTTCAGTCTGGTAGTCATTCTAATACCTCTTCTCTCTCATACTTACCTTTGGAGCCTCCTAAACACTGAACTAGTTCTGGTAATGCGTGCATCAACCTCATTAACAATGTGTACATCTCTGAAAAGTACACTACCAAGGTAAGTGAACTTATTCACAGCATTCAAAACTTCTCCATTTGCTGTAACTGACAGTTCCGCATATGGATAGTGTGGTGGTGGCTGATGAGCACCTGTGTTTTCTTGGTGTCAATTGTTAGGCAGCAGAGAATCAATCCATACTTTGTTTGCTGACTGATTTCAATGAGGTAAATGATCAATGGCTTCAGCACTGATCGATGATGGTCTGTTAAGAACACTATGGAAGTGTTTGGCCCATCTCTCTAGGATCACATCCTTATCACTAGCTTCAGAAACTGCACTGTTCGATGATGTACACAATCATCTGTAAACAAAATCACGCACCAACACTCCCTCCACTTTGGTCTTGGCTTGTAGCCTTTTCAAGTTGAAGAATTTACCATCAGTGCAGTAGCTGACCTTGATGCTGTGTTCATCCTCATTGAAGACATTTGATAACATGACTGAAAACATCATGCTAAAAAACATAAGAGCAAGCACACAGTCTTGAGTCTTATTTCACTCCATTGGTGACTGGGAAAGCACAAGAGCCTCTTTCATTATCCAGAACCCGGACAAGCATGCCATCATGAAATTGACATGCAATGCCAATGAACTTCTCCAGGTATCCAAATTTTGACTTAACTTTCTATAAGCCTTTATGACTAACAGTATCAAAGACCTTGCTTGGATCTACAAATGTTGCATACAGACCTCTGTTCTACTCCTGACATTTCTCCTGGACATGTCAGGCAGCAATCACCATATTGACCTTTCCTTGGCTATTTCTGAAGACACCCTGGTTCTCAGGTAGATGACCATCTTCCAGGTGAAGGATTAGCCTATTAAGGAGGACTCTAGCAAGAATTTTGCCAGCAATGACTAAGAGAGAGACCCCCTCTGTGATTGTCACAGGGCAATCTATTTCCATTACCTTTATAGAGATGGACAATGGGGGTGTCCTTGAACTCCTGGGGGATAACCTGGAATTTTTCAGGCAGCCTTGGTATGAGCAATGGACCCCTTACCTTGTACATCTCAGCTGGAATAGAATCAGCACCAGGTGCTTTGCCACATGAAAGGAGCCCAATGGCTCTCAAAACCTCTTCAACTGGAACTCCAGATAGGGAGTGATTGACTTCAACTTGACATAAATGGTCAGTGGCTTCAGTACTGATTGATGATGGTTTGTTGAGAACACTAAGGAAGTGTTCAGTCCATCTCTCTAGGATCATATCCTTATCACTAATCAGTGATCTTAGAAAAACATGGGAATACTTGCACGAAAGAATGAAGAATTAAATGAGCAGAATCAAGAGAACATTGTATACAGTAACAATGATACTGGTTTAAAAATGACTTTGAGTGAATAAGTCATTTTGATCATTATAAATACCCACATTAACCATAAAAGACATACAAAGAAAGATGCTATCTGCATTTAGAGATAAATAGAATTTAGATAGAATAAATAGATAATAAATTGATAAATAGAAGTATGTATAAAATAATTTTACATATATACACCTATTATGGTTGTCTAATGGGAACCATCTCTATGGTGAGATGGGGGGAAGAAAAACAGGAAAAAAAGAAATTTACATGATAATTATTAATATTTAAAAGGATATCAAGTTGGTTTGCAGCTTCATGTGCAATCATCTTTTTTGTACTATATTATACAATTTCTTGCTTTAATTCCATAAATTTAAAATTCTTTTTTTTAAAAAAAGGACATGTTCAGGCTTCCAAGAGGCAAAGGTAAGGTACAAGAGCATTAGAAAAGAGAATGAAGGGTATGCATGGGGAACAATGAGTTTGACTATAGCATGGAGTGTATGAAGGGGAGAAATGTTTAATCAGCCTGGAAAGATATACTGGAACCCCAGTGGGAAGGGCTCTACCAAAGAGAGAAGTTCAAATTTTATCCTAAAGACAAAGGGAGCTTCCAAAGCTTCTTGAGCTAAGAAGTGACATTATCAATTCTGTGCTTTAGGGAATGCCAATTTAGGAGAATGGTGAAGGATGAACTGGAGGCATTAGAGACTTGAGACAGAGAGAGCAATTAGGAGGCTCTTGAAAAGAGTCCAGGTGAGGGAGGATAGAGGCCTGGACTAGGGTGGTCATGTTGGAAGTACAGAAAAGAACTGGAAGTGAAAGGTGTTGAGGAGAGGGAACCAACGCGGCTCAACAATTGATTGGACATGGCAGAGGAAGGGAAGTAAATGAGAGCCAAGAGTTGTGGATGAATCCTAGATTATAAACTGGCAACCTAGGAAAAATGGTGGTACCCTCGAAATCAATAAATTAGAAGCATGTCTAAGAGGAAAGATAATAAGTTCTGGTTTGGACATCTTGAATTTGAGTGTTCTAGGTGATATTCAGTGGGTTCTTATAGGACTGGAGTTTAAGGTGAACTAGATATATAGATTTGGAAATCAGCTGCGAAGTGTTGGTAATTGAATTCATGAAAGCTGATGAGATCACTAAGAGAATATAAAGAGAGAAGAGGAAAAGCCTGTAAAGATGATCAAACATGGATGATGAGCTTGCAAAGAACCTGGATATGTTTATCACCATCAAGGAAACAACCAGTGCATGAGATGAGATTGAAAATTAGAAAGAGAGGGGGATAATGACCTGGGAAAGTAGGGAGAGAGAGAGTGACTGGAGGTTGCAGAGAAGATAGGTTTTTTGTTTATTTGTTTTTCATTAAATGCTTGAAGCCACTGTCTGCCTTGTCCAACCAAGCTGAATGACCATGACAGAATGCTGATTGCTTTGTTTTCTGAACAGGAATCCTATAGATTCCCAAGGTATCACCATGTGGCCCTCTGGACATAGATGGAGAAGATAGAGTGGGCACCAAGCCTAGGATAGGCCCTGGGAGTGGTCAGTGTTCTTACGAATCCCTCATATCAGATGAAAGAAACAAGCTTTAGTTAATTTCAATCAATCACAAATATTTATTGAACATGTTTTATGTGCAGGACACTGTGGGAATGCAAAGGCAAATCAGACACAGTTCCTGTCCTCAGGTAGCCTCTAAGTCTAGGAGAGGGATCACACACACACACACACACACACACACACACTAATCACTAATCACTAATAAGAGCTATATTAGTGGCATAAGGAATTTTGAGAAGTCAAAGGTCACTGTGAGCTGGGGTAATCAGAGAAGATTTCATGGAAGAGGATATTCTAGGAGTAGGGAACAACTTGAGTAAAGATACCAGGGTGGGCATGAACAAATCACATTGAGAGAACAGAGAGCAGACCAGAGTGGCTGTGGAGAGGGAGGACTGAAGGCAAAGACTGGAAAAATAGGGTTTGCCCACATTCTAATTCAGCTTCATTCAGGATGTATTTATCAGGCCCCTGCTTTGTGCCTAACCCTGTGCTGGGGAAGGCATAGGAGTGGTCCATAAGAGCGGAGGACTCCAACTAACAGATGTTGAACTCAGTACATCCACCCTTCAATGGCTCCTCTAACAATGACCCCACAATTTATATGCTGCTAAGTAGCATTTTGTGTACTGGGGAGATTCTATTTCCACACTAGCAGCAAATATGACCTTTGTGTAGGCTTCTAGCTGCATATAATTCTGACAGATGCAAGCACATTTCTGGGAAGCTGTATCCACTCAGGGCCCAGTGGATCAACAGGCAACCCTTGCGGCTTTGGTGAGATTGATTGGCCTGTGAGAATCACATTTACAGCACTAACCAAGCCTCGGTTTACCATGGCTCAGGCACTAATGACTTCGACAGCCCCGATCTAAATCTGTCAGCCAGGGGCTCCCGGAGATATTAAAGAACACTCTATTTATACAAAGCAGCAATTAGAGGAATGTTCACCAATGCCGAGCTGCTTCCAAGTAAATTTAGGGCCTTCCAAATGGTGTCATGCTCGAGTTTATTTTAATCCGCTTGGAATTTCAGGGATATTAATGTGGCGGGTCATTCCTGAGGATTAGCCAGATTTATTTCTGCTGACATTTCAGATAGCACACTCAGGTTAGGAATACGTGCTGTTGGTTACCCTGGGCAAATAATGCCACCGAGTCAAACAAGGGAGAAGGAGCAGCTGAAATTACTTTGAGCCCCCCTCCCTCTCCTCTTTCCTCTTTCTGTCCTTGTCCTGACTCTTCTCCTTTGCCTCTCTCTGAGGCTCCTGCTCCTCCCCAGCTCCCTCTGCCTTCTCCCCAGCTCCCTCTGCCTTCTCCCCTCTGCCTCTCCTCTCCCCTCCTTTCCCTTCTCTTTTTTTTCCCTCTTCCTAGCTTTTAGAAATGGAGATTTCTTTCTGCTTCCCAAATCCTTCCACTCCCTTCCCTTCTTTTTCTCTCACCTCCTCCTTTCTCTCTTCTTTTCCTGTCTTCCCTCATAACTATCCTTCCTCTCTCACTATTTCTTTTTCTCAGTTCCCTCTGCCTTCCCTTCCCTTTTCCTGATCACTCCTTCTTCTCTGGTTCCCTTCTCTCTTTTTCTCCTTCCTCTCTTTTCTTCTCTCTTCCCCCTCTTTCCTCTCTTTCTCTGTGTCTCACTCTGTCTGTTTCTCTCTCTCCCTCCCTCCCTCTGTCTCTCTCTGTCTCTGTCTCTCTGTCTGTCTGTCTCTGCTTCTGTGTTTCTGTCTCTCTGTCTCTGTTTCTCTCTCTCTCCCTCCCCCCCTCCCTCTCCCTCTTTCTCTTTCTCCCTCCCTCTCTCTCTCTCTCCCTCCATCTCTCTCTCTCTCTCTCTCTCTCTCTCTCTCTCTCTCTCTCTCTCTCTCTCTCTCTCTCTCTCTCTCTCTCTCTCTCCCTCTCCTCTCCTCTCTCTCTCTTTCTCTCCCTCTCTCCCTCTCTCCCCTTTTCCTCCTGTCTCCTCCCCCTCTATGCACCATCCCTTTCTACTACTCCTCTCTCACTGTTCTGGAAAACATTTCTGTTCCCTAGAAATTTGCTTTTAAGTAGTAAAATCAGAACTACATTTCAATAAATACTGAGGCAAGACAAAGTGCCCTTTAGGTCTGACAGAATCCTACTCAGAAAAAAGTAAGGATCCTGTTAGGATGCACAGAAATTACTAATTACAAATCCCATATCAGGTTTAGCAATAAAATAAAGAGACTTCTCATTTAACAAACATACCAGAGTTTGCCCATTTGGGTGTTCCCTTAGCCTCTGGTTTGTTTCAGCAATGATATCTATCATGGCTCCCAAAGCATTTTGGGAGGGGGAGGGGGCCTTTCCTTAGGCAACAGTTTATCAACCAGGCAAGAAAAATAATCTAATTATTTTAGAGTCACAAGACATTTTCACTTAGAATGATTCTGAATGACTTTGGGCTCTTTCCAAAGAATCAAATACACCTTATGAGGAGAAAGGTTTCTTCAGACAGATGCTGTTCCAAAGGATGAGGGGCTACAGTAATGTAAAATGCCTTAGACCAGAACTGGATCCTAGTCTGGGTTCTGTCACTAGCTACACGACTTTAGTCTCATAAGTTACTTTTTTTATGTATATTTTATCTCCTACCTAGGTAGCCCACTGGGAAAAATACTTAGAATCAAGAAGACCTGGGTTCAACATCCCACCTCAGGCACTTATTTAGCTGTCAGATCCTGAACAAGTTGTCTAACCCTTCCCAGCCTCAGTTTCCTCATTTATAAATGGATATAATATGAGCACCTGCCTCCTTGAGTTGTTGTGGAGATAAAAATAAGATATTAGGTATACGGCACTTTGTAAACCTTAAAGCTCTGTATTAATGCTGTCAATTACTATTACTATTATTGGTTTGTAATTTGATGGAGATTCTGTCTTCTTCATCTTTGTATGGCCATATGTAATAATTTCCTTCTTAGATCTTAGTTTCCTCTCCAAAAAGGGGAGAGGGTTGAATTAGATGATCTGTCAAGGAGGCATTAAGAATGACAGCATGGGAAAAACACAAAATCTAGCACAAAATCTAGGGTCAGGAGACTGTTGGGTAGAATTGAAGTGCCCTGGAAAGCCTGTTAGCCTCAGAGGACTTGGGTTCCAATGCTGGCCTACTATTGACTACCTTCTTGACACTGGGCAAATTAGTTCCACTCTCTGGGTCTCAGTACCCTCTTCTACGAAGTGAGGAGCTTGGTCTAGATTAGAATGATCAGCCAAGTTTCTTCCAGCTCTAAATCTACATCTCTAAAAATCAGGATTTTACCCACCCACCTTCCCAGGAATATAACCTTGAGGTGGAAGGTTGGGGATGGTGCTACACAGTACCTAACAAATCATGCGCATAGTCTGAAGAAATCTGTGTGTATAATGGTGATATTAATCCTTGCACTGTCTCCCTCCCAAGGCCCTGGTAAGAGAGGTGTTTTGCAAAACTTAAAGAGATAGGGGCTCGTATGATCAGAATGGCCAGCTCTAATATTCTGTTTTATTATTTATTTTATTCATAGATATTTATAGATTATTTTATTATTATTTAGTATTATTAAAATTCAGTTTTATTCTGTATGCCTAGACTCTTAAATTTTTCTGGAGGAGGTTTAATCCAAGATGGTATCACTGTAATAAGTATATGATCACCAAAGGTGACAGAACTCATTTGGATGGGCATAGAAGTTCTGGTATATATGTTAGAATATCAAATTACTCTATAACACAAATGTGCACATAAAGCCATGCTAGAATTTGAGATGAAGAACCATGGAAATAAGCACATGCTAGAGCTGCCTCTCAAGGATCATGGATTAATTAGGGGAAGGGTAGAGATGGGGAGGGGTGAGGAAAGAAGGTCTGTTTATAGCCATGATCTCATCTTGGAAGATAATTCCCTGAAGGCCAAATCTGAATCTCTCTTCTGATCCTATTAAAACCCAAAGCATGCTGCAGAGTCAGAAGAGCACTTGGGGCCTGAACCCAGAGAACTTATTCCTATTGGATGGATCCCTGTCCACCTGCGAGGTATACCTTAGGGACAAGAACACTGGCTAGAACCAGAGGACCTGGGTTTATATACTGTATGACCATGGGCCACTTAACTTCTTGAGTCTCAGTTTCCTTATCTGTAAAACGGGGGTTGGAGGGAATGTTGAGACCTGGTGGTCCTTATTGTTTCTCCCAGACCTAGATCCTATGAATTCGGAGTGAGTGAAACCAGATCATTCACTTCCAAGGACACCTCTGCCCTCTTGGCTTGTGGCCCTAAATTAAGCCACTACTCAGTCATTACAGGGATTAACACGAGCTCACAGCAGACACCAGAGTCTTATGATTACTCAGAGTAGGAAGCCAGGAGTTGAAAGGAAAGCTGAAACCAGAGAGATTTTGGGAAATTCTCTAGACCCAAACAAAGGTCTGTAAAAAATAAAATCAAATGTTTCAGGTTGTTTTAAGAAGCATATGTCCCCTCTTTTCCAATTTACCATCAAAGGTACTGTTTGGGGTCTGACATTAGCCGCAATGTTCAAAGATTCTGGTTCATCTAATATTCCGGGTAACAGGTTATTGTTGGTCAGTCATCTTTCAGTCATCTATTTTTTGTGATCCCACTGGGGATTTTCTTGCCAAAGACACTGGAATGATTTGTGCTTTCCTTCTCCAGTTCATTTTACAGATAAGGAAACTGAGGCAAACAGGGTTAAGTGACTTGCCCAGGGCCACACAGTTAGTTAGTGTTTAAGGCCAGATTTGAACTCACAAAGATGATTCTTCCTGTTTCAAGGCCTAGCGCTTTACCTAGCTGCTCTAGGAAGCTGGGTACTGACCCTAATTTCATTTGTGTTTCAACTGTTTCTGTTACAAATCTTTCTGAAGTGCCTGAGGCTACTTTCCTGCCTGCGTTAGGAAAATCTAGTTAAAGTACAGTCTGAATGCTCCTTTGGTGAATGGTGATCATGCAGAGCCCCCAGGCCATTATCATGAATAAGAATACTTCTCAGTTCTGGAAGAGGCGGGAGGGGGATGGGAGGGATTGGGATGAATGTGCAGAGCCCAGGACAGGCTGCGTAAAATGCCCTCTCTGATACCAGCTGGTTTCCCTGCGGTTTTTCTTTTTTCTCCTCAAAGTCAAATTCTGTTCATTGAAGGATCTGACAAGTTGGTGTCCTGGTTTATGGAGGTTTGAATAGGCATTCAATTAGAAAGGCCCATCAGCTCTCTGACTAATCTCTCACACCGGTTACTGCTCTTTGGATGAATTACTACCCTGCTAATCTGGGTAGATCTTGGAATAGCCGACAAATAAATGTCATGAGCTCATCGGCAAGAGATCAGCTTTCAGTGTCCTGCCAGAATCCCTTGCATCTTTTACTACAGCCACATCTCCAAGGCTGTTTCCTCAGGAAACAGTGAAAGGCTGCTTTCTTTTCATTTTTGAGGTCTTCTTGGATTGGGCCATGCTTTATGCCTCTAGGTAATTTATACTTTTCAGAATACCTACCCATCCCTTTTCACATGTGATCCCCACAATAGCTCCAACACGCCCTAGCCCCATGGGATGAATGGAGCAGGGGCATCACATTCCTATCTCACATGTGCGTGTGAAAGAAAACCCAACGAGGTAAAGCAGTTTTTCCGAAGTCGTTTTGCAGTGCTAGGACTGCGCTGACTAGAATTTAGCCTTCTAACGTCTTGGCCAGTGATTTTCTAGCACTAAGATGGTCATAGACCATAATTTATTTTTCCCAGTATATTCTTTTACATTGGAGACTGGAAGAATGTTGTTGTTCAGTCATTCCGGTTATGTGTGACTCTTTATGACCCTATTTGGGGTTTTCTTGGCAAAGACACTGGAGTGATTTGTGATTTCCTTCTCCAGCTCATTTTACAGATGAAGAAACTGAGGCAAACAGAGGTTAAGTGAGTTGCCCAGGGTCACACAACTAGTAAGTGTCTGAGGCCAGATTGGAACTCAGGATGACGAGTCTTCTTAACTCCAGGCCCAGTACTCTGTGCACTGTGCCATCTCCCTGCCCAAAGAGACAGGTATAAAGGACTATCAAAACACACACACACACACACACACACACACACACACACACACAAACACACACACACACCCCAGATCATTCTTGTAGAAGCATAGTCTAAACCCAAAGATAGAAATAAGAAAAAGAAAAAAGGAGGAAAATAGTACAAGTAATCTTCCTATAAATGCCAGTCACAATTAATAGGCAACAACTACCACGTTTCTAGTGTTTTAATTTTAAGTTGAGTTAGGGTAAGAGTAAAATGGTGACAGCTAACAGAGATGGTTAAGAAGTGCCCATAAAGGTCAATGAGTAAAGTCCTTCACTTGTACTTAGGTGTTTGCATTTCCTTAAACTTTTCTCTGAATTGTACCTTATGTGATTTATAGAGATTAGATATGAATCCGTATTTTTGGTTGGCATTTTAATTTATTGTTAAGTCCTTTCAGTCGAACCTGACTCTTTGTGATCAGATTTTGGGATTTTCTTGGCAAAGTTATTGGAGTGCCTTGGCATTTCCTTTGCCACATCATTTTACAGATGAGGGAAACTGAAGTAAACAAGGTTAAGTGACTTGCCCAGAATCACACAGCTAGTAAGTATCGTCGGCTAGATTTGAACTCAAGAGGAGTCTTTCTGACTCCTGGTCCAGCTCTCTAATTCACCACACCACCTCTAACTGCCCTGGCATTTTATAACTAGTTGTATTTGTGGAGGACTGCCGAAACCCATGGCATGAATCAGAAGGTGTGAATTCATAATCCCTAACATGTTAGGCACATACCATTCAGCCTCAGTTTCAGAAGATCCCTTCTAGAAATAAGATAAGCCATGTTCTTCTTGTCCCAGAATCCCCTCCCTTTCCCTAAGGTGGCTTGCATGAGAACACCCCAGGAGATAAGTCACAGGGGCATATGCTGTATTTTCCCATCCATCCCTCATTAGGGCCTAAAACTTCTGTCCTAAGAGGGAGGGAAGGGCAGTGGGCCAAATCTGTGATGGAGACAAGGTCTGGTATCTGACTTAGGGAAGTCCTCAGAGGGCAGCCTTAGGGCAGCCTGTACCAGGCAGTGCTGCTGATACTGCAGAATCTGAAGAATGGAAATGCCAGGCTCCTGCTTTCCCCCACCCCCTGTAGCCTTGGCAAACGTCCCTAGTGTCTGAGCTTAAGTTTCTTATTTTAAGACGCTTCCAACACCTTGTAATTAGAACCTGAGAACTAGTTGCTGGGTCCATCAAGCTAATACAGTCTTAAAAAAAAATTTTTTTTAAGGCATAATTTGTGGAATCACATATGGAATTTCTGAGATCCTGCTTTCCAACTTGATTTAATTAAATAAGCATTTCTGAAATACCTGCTACATAAAGGCAGCATCAGGTATTGAAGGGTTTGGATTTGAACTAAGGAGAACCCCAAAACTATGCCTGACCTTGAGAGACCTCCATCCAAGGGTTTGCAGGAGCCAGCTCAATCCAGAAAGCCAACTACCAAAATTTCAGTGTGAGTATTTCCACCTCAGAAAATCATCATGCCCTAAAAATCCGAGTTTGATTTATTGTCTATTGATTTCTAGACTTAAGAAAGCCATGGAGAAAATGTTAATACTGTGAAACGTCAAAGTGTGCTGCGACTACATTCCTTCCTCCTCCACCCCCCACCCCACCAGCCCCCTAGAGAACCCGTTAATAAACATTTACTAGCACACACCTGCTGAGACCCACTGGGAAACATGACAGGTAAAAAGATAAGTAAGACCATAAACCACAGATTTACAGTTGGGTGGGATTGCAGAGGCCACTGAGGCCAACCTCCTCCTGTTTTACAGATGAATAAACTGAGACGCAGAGATTTGCCCAAAGTCATACAGCTGATACATGTCTGAAGCATGACCTAGGCCTTCCTCACTCTGAGGCCACAACTCCTTGCATGATGCCTCTGAGTGATTGAAGGAGAGAGAGAGAGAGAGAGAGAGAGAGAGAGAGAGAGAGAGAGAGAGAGAGAGAGAGAGAGAGGGAGGGAGGGAGGGAGGGAGGGAGGTAGGGAGAGAGGGAGAGACAGAGAGAGCGAAGCCTCATTAGCAGTTAAGAGGAATAGGAAAGGCTTCAGTAGAGGCAGTCTGAATTGAGCATTGAGGAGAAACTATTCCAAGCTTGGGGAATAACTTGCACGACAACTACACATTGTATGAGGGGAAGAGGGGCCTCCCTGATCTGACATGTTATCTGACTGTCTTAGGAGGAGGGACTCTTGACATGTCATATAAAAGCAAGCTGACAGCTCTTTTGGAATATTCTTCAGAAAAATGACAGGCAACTAAGTAGACCTGGCTTTGGAGAAGGACGGCCTCTCACCCTAGGAACTGGTGATGTAGGTGGGAGTTGCATAGTTGCCACAGCAACTGAACATTCTCAGGGATGAGAACTGGGAGCTGTGTCTTTGTCAGTCCAAGAGAAAGATTTTCTGCCGGCAGAGTCAGATACATCCACGCCCACAGGTCTAGGAGAGATGCTAATGGACGACATGAACCCCAACCCACAGAGAGGAGTTTTGATCTTCCAAGTAGCAGCATCCCAGAATCTAGCCTCTTAGCTGTTGGGAGATTTCCTGCATAGGATCAGTCTTAAGAACTGCCATACGGAGGAGCACCTAAGGTGGTGCAGTGGATACAGCATAGCCCAGAAGTCAGGAAAACCTGAGTTCAAATCTGCCATCAGATACTGTGTGACCCTAGGCAAACACTTAACCCTGATTGCCATCTCCCCCCAAAAAGAATTGCCATGTAGGTGACCCAAAATTCTAGAATTCTCAAGTTAAGAGGTCAGAGATTGGGACTTTCTAAAGAAAGAAGAGGGTGGTACACTGGATAGTGTGCTGGGCCTGAAATCAGGAAGACTCCCAGGTTCAAATACGGCTTCAGACACTTCCTAGCTGTGTGACCCTGGACAAGTCACTTAATCTTGTTTGCCTCAGTTTCCTCATCTGGAAAATGATATGGAAAAGGAAATGACAAACCACTCTAGAATCTTTGCCAAGAAAATGACCTAAAGAAGGTCATGGAGAGTCATCTATGACTGGAAAATGACTAAAGAAAAAAAGCACAGAAGAAAGTTCAGCCCAAATAGTTCCTGAACATCATTTAGCCTGGTACTAAGAATAGGATTGCCCAACTAGCTAAAAGACCGAGGTCAGAGGGAACCATGCAGCTGTGATAGGAAGAAGAGACCATTATTCAGTAACTGACAAAGAATATTCACCTTTTGGGGAAAGGAGGGGAAGTGGCTTTAAAACATAGGGTAACACTACAAGTCTAGGGGGAAATATGGAACAGACAAATTCACCAGAATATAAAAGGAGGGGTCTAACAACAACCCTAAATTAAGTTTTCTACCAACGGTTATCTGAATACATACGTGTTTGCTGTATCTGTTTATTAGCTCTCATGAATTCTTTGCCAGATGTGGCCTAGCTTTCCCTACTCTAAGACTGCCATGGACCAGGCTTGGTATTGAGAGCTGACCCAAGAATACGAGTGGGGAATCTGTGGCTTCTAGGTCACATGTGGCCCTCTAGGTCCTCAAGTGTGGCCTTTGACTGAATCCAAACTTCACAGAACAAATCCCCTTAATAAAAGGGTTTGTTCAGTAAAACTTGGACTTAGTCAAAAGGCCACACCCAAGGGACCTAGAAGGTCACATATGGCCTCAAGGCTGCAGATTCCCCACCCCGGCACAAGAAGGTCAATTTCTTTCCTTTTGGTTTATTACCCCCATGTGGATCTTGCCGTAAGGTAGTCTCCCAATATCACTTAAGTATAGCTTTAGTCTAGGTTTCCACTGATAGGGGCACAACACTCAAAGTAATGACAGGAAGATGTTATTTAGCCTTAAATAAAATTCAGAAGACTCAAAAAGACATGCAAATTACAGGTGCCTATAAACAGAGAAAACAAACACAATTTTCAAGCAGGGTCATTTGAAGGATAGCCCCTAAGATCAGACCCGGTCCTTGTGAACCCAGAGTTTGTAGTACTGGGCCATAGAACAGCTATATCTGTATCTATGTACATATCTCTATCTATATCCATGTGCATATCTATAGCTATTTATATCTCTGTGTGAATAATATCATATGGAGATTGATGAAATTCCTTATGGTCTCCAGAATTTTCCTCAAAAAGGCACAAAGAAAATTGGCCCTTGCTCTAATTCAGTGGCAAGCCATATCCTCAAGCTCAAGGAATGGAGAATTTCAATGAGTTTACTTCTGCTGCTACTTAGACTTTGTGGAGTTGAATCCTGACCTGTCTTGCCCCTGGATTCCAATGCCTGGAGGAGACTGAGGCTGATGACTTTACATAGCCCTGCTTCACTTAAATCCAGTTCCCTTGCAAGTCAAGACATCACCTCCCTGATGTCACCAGGCCTCTTCCATTTCCCCTGTCCCCTTCTCCCTCTGTCCACGTGGGGAGTCATACCCTTACACATGGGTGCTCTTTCCAAAGGAGTATAAATTTTGATTACGTACACTTCCCAAGACATCTTGGGGTTTGGGAGCTAGATTTTTTTTTCTTCCCCAGCTATTTCTTCTATTATGTTTTTTTTAAACTAGGACAATTAACTCTTTTGTCTCATGTAGTTTTCATTTAAGGTTTCTTGAAATATAGTTCTGGTAAACCAGGCTTTGATAAAGCCCAATAGGATACAAATGGAGCTACTTGACCATGCCTTTAAACTCAAATCATTCTGGCTCTCACTGATTGGCCAATAATAGGTCTCAGCCCAAGCCTCACTTGCTCATTGTTTAGGCTTTGATGGCTCAGAGTGAATGTAAATAACAATTGTATCTTTTCTGGTCAGAAATTCTGAGTCTCCCCCTCTCCCCAGACTGATTCTTTTGTGAAGGCAAACTAGACCATCTTTTGCCTCAATTCTTACCTAGCCTTTAATTATAGAATGGGTGTTGCCTCAGACAAAATGAGACTTGGGAAAGACTCCCAAGAAGGGGAATATGCTTTGAGGGTTACTGAATGATGGACTCTTCTTCCCATCAGAGCTGCATGGTTTTTAGCTTAAAAAGACCAAGGTCTCACACTGCATCTGGGATCATTGCCAGACCTTCTGACCTACATCTTGCCACTGGGCTCGGATGACTCCAGAGGAAGACAGTGAGACTGAGGTCTTTGCACAGCTCTGCCTCACTTAAATCTAATTCACTTGCAAGTCAAGACATCACCCTCATGATGTATTTGGTTCTTTTTCAGAACAAAGAACAAACAACAACAGATCTTGGGATTGACTCAATCAGGGGTTTAAGTATTTTAAAGATGGCAGTTGTAAGCGTCAGGCTATAAAGAGCCCAGGCAGGGTGGCATGCTTCCCTTTCTAGGCTTTCCTCAGATTCAGCATTCCATATCTCAGTTCCATTCTCCACTGGATCATCCTTTCCATATATTTTCCCTTGGCTCAGAATCGCATGCAAAACATTTATTAGGTGACCCAACCTGGGACAATACCTCAAACTCTTCATTGGTGTGAGCGGTAATGAATACAACGGTAGGCCATATGCAGCACGGAATGCCTGGGAGAAGCACATAGGCTATGGAGTAAGAATATATGTAGGCATGGTCACAGCCTGGAGAGATGCTTTACAAATAACAGGCATCAAATAAACATTTGTTGAAATGAATTAAACACATTATTTACTCATTTGCAGAATACTACAAACATTTATTAAGCATTTGCCAGGCTCAGAGCTCTAAGGAAGACAAAGTTTAGAGAAGATAGGCTGTCCAGCCCCACCTCTGATTGTGGAAATCCCTTCTTATTTTTAGAGGCTCAACCATGGTATCACCTAGTCCAGGAAGTCTTCCCCAATTCATTTAAGTGAAAGTGATCTCTCCTCCATATTTTTCATAACTTACTTTTTTCTTCTATCTCTTCTATCAGTCAAAAACTTCATATTAATGACTTCTATGTGCCAAACGCTGTGCTAACCTCTGAGCCTACAAACGAAAGTAAGGTATTGACCCTCAAGGAACTTGTATTCTAAGAGAGTGGGAAGGGAGAGAAAACATGTATCTGTGTTATGGGGACAAAAAGAGCTTCCTTATCTGCCCTGTCTTGGGCCGTGGCTACAGGGCCACATGTGTTCTGCAGTAGCACTGAAAAACTTAGGGCATTAGGATGGCACAACAAATCCTGAGTGATGTCTCATTCCACTTTGCATCTGCTGCCCTGTCTGGTTTCAGCTCCAAGGAACAAGATGCCCCTCCCAGGATAAGCTCACTGCATTTAAACTTACTGGAGACAGCTAGGTGGCCCAGTGGATAGAGTACAAGGCTTGAAAGTCAGGAAGACTCATCTTCCTGAGTTCAAATCTGGTCTCAGATGCTTACTAGCTGTGTGACCCTAGGTAAGTCATTTAACACTGTTTGCCTCAGTTGCTTCATTTGTCAAATGAGCTAGAGAAGGAAATGACAAACCATTCTGGTGTCTGCCAAGAAACCCCCAAATGTCATGAAAAGTTGGATATGTGTTCATCCTTCGTTGTTGAAGAAGACCATGCCATCAGAGAAATGATGACATGACTTGCACTTGACTATTGTTTTGAGAGAGAGAGGGCTGTGCAGGTCACCAGCCTCACTTCTCCTCCTGAACCATCTGAATCCGGTGACTAGATATTCATCAGAATGACTGGAGATGACCCAGGATGCAGTGGAAGACCTTGGGCCCTTCAGGCCAAGGTCTTTGCAGGTACTCACTTAGGGTGAGGTAATACCCATTCATTGAATAGGCCTGTTTAAGAAGTAGCCAGGGCATGGCCCCTTTAATGAGGTCAAGAAAAAGAAAGATATCAGGCTGGGTGGGAAACAGCAACGGTTACTATTGATAATCACTGTAAAGCCAGGAAGGTGCAGAAGTGCAGGGGCCCATTGGTGTCCTAGCTTCAGAGTTCAGTAGGTTTAAGGTTTGGGGAAAGGACAGGACAGAAGGAAGGGAAGGGAAGGGAAGGGGAGGGAAGGGGAGGGGAGGGGACAATAAAACTCAAGTCAACTGGGCATCTTTTGGTCATCCAAATTTACCTTCCTTTGGAGAGGAGAAAGAAGGGGAAGGAGAAGCAGACAGGAGAGGAGGAGCTGAGTTACACAGCTAGCTGGGTCCCCATTCAACCAGTTACATCTACTCACAGGATTGTGTTCATCCTTCGTTGTGAAAGATCACCATGCCACAGGATTCAACTCACTGCACTCTGCGTCTGCTGCTCCACCTCCTTTCAACTCTAAAGAATAAGATACAACCATACTGAATACCCTCCCACCCTTTTCCCACTTCCTTCTATATTTTCCTCCCCTTTTAGATTATAAGTTCCTGGAGGGCAGGGACTTTATTTTTATTAATTGTGTCCCCAGGGCTCAGCACAGTGCCTGGCCCATAGTAGGCACCTAATAAATTCTAACTGGATTGGTCCTCCCCGACCCCTGACAGTTATGGAAGCTTCAAACACTAAGGATGCCTAGGCCAGCCTGATCTAGGGCCTTGGGACCCCAGCTGACTTTTCTGCTTGGTGTTTCTTTTCCTGAGTATGAGGTAACCGAGGAGTGATTACTGAGAGATGGACTTTTGGGGAGTGACCTCAGGAATCTTGGCGTTTCTTGTGTTCCTCAGTCAGTGTTAGTTGTACTTTGAGAATAGTCCCTTGCCCCTACTCCAATGCTTCTTTGATAAGACACGAGTCAACAGAAGGAGGAGCCTAATCCCCAGCCAGGCTTGTCAGATGTCTGACTTGAGGGAGCTGTGTGGGTGATGCCCAGGTGAGAGGGACATGCTAATTCAAGTCCACTTGCAAAATATTACTTATTTTTTTAGTGTTTAGGTATCAGCCTTTGTAGGAGTATAAAAAGTTAACTTTCATAAGTACAACTTCTTCAACACTTATTTGTGAGTCTTAGTTTTTTGTTTTTGTTTGGAAGGTGAAAATAAATAGCTGTCCTGCACTTGAACTACTCCCTTTTAAAGGAAACACTAAATAATTACTAAGTCATTACTAAATAGTAATTGTTTCTCTTTTACCCAGGAACCACGAGGGTCTTCTCCTCCCAGTTTGATTTGGGGGTGGGGAGGAGGTATTAAAGGGGCCATCCCTTGAGTAACTACTTAAAGAAGCCTATTTATTGAATGCATGTATCTCATTCAAAGTGAAAATGTGATAAGACCTTAGCCTGAAAGGGCCAGGGTCTGCCATTGCATCCTGGCATCTCCAGCCATCCTAATGAATATCAGGTCACTGGACCCAGATGGCTCAGGAGAAGAAAGTGAGGTTGGTGACCTTGCACAGCCCTCCCTCACTCAAATCAAAATCAACCTGTCATCATCTTGATATCACAGTCCTCTTCAAGAATGAAGGGCAATCACAACAGCAAGGAAACACTAGAGATAAGAGCTCCAGTGTAGGGGCATGAAGAACCAGAGTGTTTGAGAAAACTCATTTTATGACCCAGGCTCCCCCAAGATTTGAACCTGTTCCATACACTTGGGTACAGAGTTACCCACTCCTTTATAGAATAGAAAACCATGCCTCAGACCTCCTGAACTCAGCACTAGTTTTATATTACTAGGGGCAGCTAGGTGATGCATTGGATAGACCACTGGGCTTAGAATCAGGAAGACTCACCTTCTTGAATTCAAGGATCTTGGGCAAGTCACTTAACCTCATTTGCCTCAGTTTCCTCATCTGTAAAATGAGCTGGAGAAGGAAATGGCAAACCACTCCAGGATCTTCGCCAAGAAAACTCTAAATGGGGTCACAAAGAGTCGAACATGACTGCAACAACTAAAGAAGAAGTGTGAATGCAAGATAGTACAAGAAGGGAGGACACTAGTATCTGGAGATATCAGAGTAGACCTCATGTAGAAAGTACTTGAGTTTTTTGTAAAATGCTATGCAAACCTTAAGGCACCACATAAATGCTTGTTGTCATCATCATCATCTTCTTCTCCTTCTTCTCCTTCTTCTCTTTCTTCTCCTCCTCCTCCTCCTCCTACTCCTACTCCTCCTCCTCCTCCTTCTTCTTCTTCTTCTTCTTCTTTTTCTTCTTCTTCTTCTTTTTCTTCTTCTTCTTCTTCTTCTTCTTCTTCTTCTTCTCTTCTCCTTCTTCTTCTTCTCTTCTCCTTCTTCTTCTTCTTCTTCTTCTTCTTCTTCTTCTTCTTCTTCTTCTTCTTCTTCTTCATTCCTGCACCAAATGGCCTCTGAGGTCCCTTCCAATTCTAAACTGATGATCCTCTGCCTCCTAGCTGGCTACATGCAGCAGATTTAAGAAGCAAAACATGTTACTGTCATGTTATGGTACCAAGTAATGCACGTTAGGATCCTACATTTGGAAAAGCCTTCAAGGATGATCTGGTTCAACCCCCTCATTTTGTATTTTGTATAGATGAGGAAATTGAGGCTCAGGGAGGTGAAGTCATTTTCCTAAAGTCATGTGTCTAGCTAGCAGCAGTCAGAGGTGGGTTTTGAATTCAGATCCTCTAGGTCTCAAATTAATGCTTTTTCCACTTTATGGTGTTACTTTCCTACTTAACAGAAACCCCTGGTTAGCATTTATTTAGAGAGTTCTTAGGTGTTTTTAAAATTTTATTTTATTTTTAATTTATAAAATAAAACAAGTATTTCCGCAACATAGTAGAATAAAAAAAAGGTGGTTGTACATTAAACTGCAAATCTGTTATGTACTACTTACTATTCATTTTAAACATATACTAAAGTTATCTTTATCTTCCCTTCCCCCACTCCTGCCCTAGAGATGGCTACCATAAGATGAAAATATGTGTATAATCAAAAACATTCTTTACATACCTCTATTTATCAGTTATTTCTCTGAATACAGATAGCATCTTCCTTCGTATGCCCTTTGTAGTTAATTTGGGTGCTTATAATAGTCAAAATGATTGTCTATCAAAGTTGTCCTTAAAACTATATTGCTTTTACTGTATACAATGATTTCTTAGTTCTGCTAATTTCTTTCTTCACTATTTTCTGCAAGTCTATTCATGTTTTTTTTTCTAAAATCAACAAGCTCATTAATTTTTTTAAAGTTTTATTTATTTATTTTTAGATTTCAACATTCATTTTCACAAAATTTGGAGTTTCAATTTTTCTCCCCATCTCTCCCCTTCCCCCACCCCATAACAACTTGCATTCTGATTATCCCTTCCCTCAATATGCCCTCCCTTCTATCACACCCCACCCTTCCCTTATCCCCAACTTTTCTCTTTTCTTATAGGGCAAGATAGATTTCTATACCCCATTACCTGTATTTCTTATTTCCCAGTTATATGCAATAACAATTTCAACATTCGTTTCTAATACTTTGAATTCCAATTTCTCTTCCTTCTTCCCTCCTTATCCATCCCCACTGAGAGGGCAATTCACTACAGGCTATGTATGTGTCACTTTGCACAAGACTTCCATAATAGCCATGTTGTGTAAGACTAAATATATTGCCCTCCATCCTACCCTGTCCTCCATTTATTCTATTCTCTCATTTGACCTTGTCCCTTCCCCAAAGTGTTTATTTCTAATTACTCCCTTCTCCCATTTGCCCTCCCTTCTATCATCCCCATCACCCCACTTGTCTCCTTGTCTCCTACTTTCCTGTAGTGTAAGCTAGATTTTCATACCAAATTGAGTGGGCATGTTTTTTCCTCTTTAAGCCAAATGTGATGAGAGTAAGCTTCACTTTTCCCCTCTCACCTCCTCCCTTTTCTCTTCCATTGAAAAAGATTTTTCTTATCTCTTTCATAAGTGATAGTTTGCCCCATTCCATTTCTCCCTTTCTCCTCCCAATATATTCCCCTCTCACCCTTTAATTTTATTTTTTATAGATTATCATTCCTTCTGATTCAATTCAACCTGTGCTCTCTATGTGTGTGTGTGTGTGTGTGTGTGTGTGTATAATCCCTCCACCTACCCAAATACTGAGAAAAGTCAAGAGTTACAAATATTATCTTTCCATGTAGAAATGTAAAACTTTAGAAAGTCCTTTATGATTTCTCTTTCCTGTTTACCTTTTCATGCTTCTCTTGATTCTTGTGTTTGAAAGTCAGATTTTGTCTTCAGTTCTAGTCTTTTCATCAAGAATGTTTGAAATTCCTCTATATCATTAAGTGACCATTTTGTCCCCTGAAGTATTATACTCAGTTTTCCTAGGCAGGTGATTTTTGGTTTTAATCCCAGTTCCTTTGATTTCTGGAATATCCTGTTCCAAGCCCTTCAGTCCCTTAATGTAGATGCTGCTAGATCCTGTGTTATCCTGATTGTATTTCCACAATACTTGAATTATTTCTTTCTGGCTACTTGCAATATTTTCTCCTTGACCTGGGAACTCTGAAATTTGGCCACAATATCCCTAGGAGTTTCTCTTTTCGGGTCTCTTTCAGGAGGTGATCAGTGGATTCTTTCAATATTTATTTTGCCCTCTGGTTCTAAAGTTTGTTAATTCTTATAAAACAGTAGTATTCCATTATGGTCAATTATGTATCAGATTTATGGATAGGTGAACAACTTATGATTAAATAAGAGAAAGTAGTTACTTTTATGTTAAATTAATTAGGTTTATGTAAAGTTTTGTACAATTGAAACAAATGCAGCTTTAAGATTTTCAAAGTGCTTTATAAATATTACTGCATTTGATCCTCACACCAACCCTGGGAGGTAGGTATTGTTATTATCCCCATTTAACCAATAAGGAAACTGAGGCAGACAGAGGTTAAGTGACTTGACAAGGGTCACACAGTAAGATTCTGAGGCCTGATTTGAACTCAGGTCTTCCTGACTCCAGGTCTTAGCACTTGAACTGCTTCTAGAGTCCTCCCTCTGACACATACACACAAAATCACAAATGCGTACAAGAGTTGTTGCTAGCAAGCAATTGAAAACAAATCTAGGTATATCTCAATTGGGACCAGTTTCAGGCATGATGGTGACATTGGTGAAGTTTTTATCCCCCTGCCTGTCCTACTCTCCTCTTTCTGTATTCCTTTTCTTTTACTGCCCCTCCCTAAATCTCTCTTTCTAATCTTTGGATAGAAACCTAAACTCAGGAAAGGATTTTATCAACTCATTCACACTGAAGTGTAAATGACCAACATTGGCTTTATGTGTTAACCACCATTTGCACTTTAATACTGAACAAAGCCTTTAGTCAAAGGAATGAAGTACTGATGGTGGAATTCAGGCACTGGGGAACAGGTGGGAAAGATATTTTTAAATTCCGGGGCCCTTGAGGGCAGCTGCCTCCTCTGCCTTCTGGGCCAGCTTTCCTCCTGATAATCTATGTAGATGTAGGACTCTGCTCCCTTAGCTAAGTTAACTGAAATGTTAGAGAAGGCACCAGCTGTTTCAAAGACCAGATCAAAACATCAAGGAGATGAAAAATAAATAAAAAGGGATATTTTCTGGGTAAAAGTTCTTTGACAAGAATAAGTCTGGTATAGTTTATTCCTCAATAGCTGTTCAGTGTCAAAGATTTCAGGAACATTTTATGGTTCAGTGGGCTATGAACTATGTAATACTATAAACTTTGAAATGAATGTCATATGGCTTGGAGATACAACTGCTTTTGGACTCTGGAAGACAGAGACAGTGCTAGACCTAGAATCATTAGACTTGGGTTTAAGTTCCATTATTGGTTGGTTATATGTCCTTGGCCAAGTCACTTATTTCTGGGCCTCAGTTTCTCAATCTGAAAAATTAGTGACTCAGATTAGATGATTTGTAAGGTACTTCTTAATTCTAAAAGTCTATGATTCTGATTCCAGATGTAATCAGCTGAATTTCAATAACAAAGCTGTCCAATAATTACTTTCTGAAGTATATTTGATAAGCAGTGTGGTACAGAGGGAAAAGTGAGAGACATGGAGTCAGAGGTGGCTGTTGTTCAATCATATCTAATTCTTTGTGACCCCATTTGGGCTTTTCTTGGCACAGATACTACAGCTGACATTTCCTTCTCCAGCTCATTTGACAGATGAGGAAACTGAGGCAAACAGGGTGAAATGGCTTGCCCAGGGTCACACAGGTATGAGATTAGATTTGAACCTAAGAAGATGAATCTTCTTGATTCCAGACCTGGGACTCCATCCACTATACCATCTAGATGCCCTTGGAATCAGAGGGTATGGGTTCAAATCCTAGTCCTGTGATTTATTACCTTATTAACTTGAGGTAAATCACTTAACCTCTCTAGGCCTTAGTCCTCTAGGCAAAATGAAGAATTTGGACCAAATGACCTCTAAGGTTCCTTCTAGATGCAAGAGCACGGTGTCTGGTATGTTGTAGGATACTGTATTTATGCAAAATAGATAACAAAATAGATAATTCAGTGTAGAGTAGGGGGGAAGAACCTGTGGCCTCAAGTCCATATGTGTCATTCAAAACTCCCTTTGAAAAAATTCAACCAGATCACTTTTCTCCTAACAGAGGATAGGACTTTTTCTGGAGAGAAGTATATTAGGGCATAGAAAGAAATAGGTGAAGACAGGGGATTAAGAGGGCTAGTCAGACTAATCATATCATGACCTCATTGGGTACCAGGAAGAGAAGGAATGACAAGAAATAATAGAAGCAAAACAGAAAAATTCAAGACAAACTCCTTCATACTTTTTCCAAAGATGGTGCCATGTTATGATAGTTGATGGGGGGAATCATCACTCATTTCCACTTTTCCAAGAACATATTCAGAACAATTTGGGCAAACAAAGATTTGTTAGATTGGAAAAGTCAGCCATTCTGTTGATCCCATTATGGGTTGATGAACTCACTCAATTTGGAAGGAATAGGAATGTAGCTCATCTGAAATGAGTCCCATATGGTTGGATGTTGATTTCATTTGACTTGTTCAGCTTCCTCATTTGGTCCCAGTCATCACCAAATGCTGCAGAACGTAGACCTCCTGAGCTAGCATCCACTTCTCTGTCATCTCTCTTATAATAAATACAATCAACTGTGTATCCTAAAAGGCTTAGAGTAGCATGGCCCAAAAGTCTTGGTGCGGTTGAGGTTGTTTATTTTTCCCTTTAGTTGAAGGTTGAAAGACAAAAATTAGTTCAGAGCAAAGATATTTCATGAAATAGCATGGTAAGAAAAGTTACTACAAAATATTCTCCTCTTAAACCTGGATCACACTCTCCCACAGACAAATATATTCTAAGTGGGGAGAATGGGCAAGGGTAAGGATTGTGTATGAAGTCACACAAATGGAGAACATATCTGGCAGGGGTCAGCAACGGTTATTCTGGTGATGTCCTCATACTGCTCTCACTATTCCCTATTGGGAAGGCCCTTCAGTGAGTCATTTGGTTTGTTACTCCACTGGTCCTTTCTGGGTGTCACTCTTGACTCTCTGGACTTCTTTCTTCACCCTGTCCCTCAGTAGAGAGGGTGTTCTTCAATGCCCCCCCTGTAAAAGGGGAAGGGTGGCACTGGGTGAACTCTAAAGTCTCTCTCAGTTCTAATTCTATAACCCTGATGTCTTCCAAGACTGTTTCTTTTTTGTAATGAAATAGTAGCATGGAGCCAAGGAAAGTATGTATAATGGATTTAAATCAGGCAGTCAATAAACATTTATTAAGCACTTATCATATATTCTGCCCCTACATATATTCTCCTCCACTAAGTACATTTCATCTTTTTGTTTTTTAAGTTATCTTTTTCTTTAGAATGTGAGCTCTTTTAAGGGCAGGGAATGTCTTTTTTTGTTTGTTTGTCTCTGTATTCACAGGATTTAGCACATTGCTTGGCACACAGCAAGCACTTAACAAATGCTTGTTTATTTGACTTGTTGACTTGGGGGGAGTGCTTCTCATTCTTGTTCTTCATTATGGAAGAGGACCATGATGTCAGAAAAGTGATGTCATAACTTGGCAAGTGCATTGGATTTAATTGGACAGTACAGTCACCAGCCTCACTTTCTCCTCCAAAGCCATCAGGGTCCATTGGCCAGACATAGACCAGGAGATGATCCTCCAATCATCCAGAACTTCCAGATGACTGGAGATGGCCTCCAGGAGATGTTTAGCATATAATCTAAGGTGAGTGCTACTCCTCTAGATTCTAGAATTTCTATAATAGCTGTTGGGTGCATAGTTTCTGCAGATATTATTGTTCCCTACTAGGTGGCACAGTGAATAAAGTGCAAGGTCTGGAGTCAGAAACACTCCTTTTTTTTTTTTTTCCTGAGTTCAAATTTGGTCTCAGACATTTATTAGTTGTGAGACCCTGGGAAAGTCACTTAACCCTGTTTGCCTCAGTTCCTCATTTATCAAATGATCTGGAGTAGGAAATGGCAAATCACTCCAGTATCTTTGCCAAGGAAACCCTAAATGGATCGAGGAAAAGCACCAGAACACCAACAATGTTCTTATACCCATTTATGGAATCTTGGGCTAAAATTCCCCTCAAGGGGCCATTGGAACCAGCTCCTAGGCTTGAGGGAGGTCATTACCTAAGTCAGTACCAAAGATCTAGTTGTTTGTCATATATTTAAGGATCTCTTGGGATAGAGATTCCATCCCATTTCCTGTAGGGGGTGGCTGCTGTTCTCAGTTTCTCTGTACTCCCAAATTTTCTGGGCCATTTCCTCTTGCCTTGAATCCCTAGACCAAGAACTTCTAAAAATGTGGTATGTTCACTCCCTTCTCTTCACTTCAGTGGTCAGCCTAGATAGAAATTCCTCAATTTTCACTCATGTCACTTTTCTGGTACATACACTTTCATCAATCCAAGGAAAACAGGAGCAGATTCACCACAATAAGAGCAAATTCCTTGGACCCAAGGTCTCACGGGTTCAAGTTTAGAACTTACTTTCTGTAGAAAGTCTTCTCTGAGGAACAGAAAGAGTGAAACTCCTGTCTTCCCAAATAAACTTGTTCATTTTCTATAATTTCTATAATTCCAACTCCTCTCCTGATGACACCATTGTCTTTTTTAAAAATAATTATTTTATTTGTTTTCAGTGTTCTATAATCACCTCCATATATCCAGTGATGCCATTGTCATAGGATCATAGATGTAAAGGGTATGGAATCCAGCCCACTTGTGCTACAGATAGGGAAACTGAGACTGAGAGAAGTTAAGTGATAATTAGTATCTGAGGGAGGATTTGAACTCAGATCTGATTCCAAGTCCAATACTACACGACGAGATACCTAATGCCCCTAATTTCTTTAACTGCTTCTCCTATCAGGCTAGTTTCCAGGTTCCTCCACCATAATGGGCCTTTTCCCTTTTAATAGACTCCAATTTGCCAGTGGCCTTAAATTCATAGCATCTTACATCTAGACTTGGAAGGGACCATATAGTGCAAGATTCTTGTTTTATACAAGAGGAAACTAGAGCTCAAGGAGGTGAGATGACTAGCTCAGATAATAAGTGTCAAAGGCAGGCTTTGAAAGCGGGTCTTCTGACCCCAGAGACAGTGTTCTTTCCTCCTCTGCCTTAAGCTGAATACAGTACTGTCGATGTGATCTGGCCAGTGCAGAGTACATTGACTATTGCTTCCTTTTTTCTGATCAATATGATTGAATAGATTCAAATCCCAGCACTCTTACCTACTACCAATGTGACTTCATCTTTCTAAAAATCATTCAGTGTCCTCTGTCAAAGGAGAAGAGAGGGATTTGATGAACCCTAAAGTCCCTCTCAGTTCTAAATCTATAATCCTGATGGAGGCCAAGACTGTTACCTTTCCATCATGAACTGGTAGCACAGGGTCAAGGAAAGTATAGAATTTGAATCCAGAAGTCAATAAACATTTATTAAGCACCTACTATGTGTCAGACCCAGTTAAGCACCAGGAATATAACAAAGGACAAAAGATAGTCCTTCTTCTCAAAGAGCTCACCCCAGGACCTGGGTTTGAATCTCAATACAACCTTAGGTGAGTCAGTCTCTCTGGACTTCAGTTTCTTTATTTACAAATGAAGAGGTTGAGCTATATAAAGTCAAAGTTTCCTTCTAGCTACAGGGCTTTGTATGATGCTAGGAATTTTGATTCCTATGTATGTTTTTTTTTTCACTTGAACAATTATGAAATCATTTACCCTGAATCTGTGTATCAATTTTCTGCATCTGAAATGCTGCACTAGATGATCTCTGAAATGATATATGTTTGCCACCAAGATGATGACATTTTCTTAAGAATTATGAAAAATTGCCTATGCTGGGAAACTCTGAATGAAAAATAATGAATCTGGGGTATGTTTGGGTAGAATTGGCAGAAATGTTAGCACTGGGTGAATGTTGCAAAAAGTCATATTTAGAGTTGACACAAAACCAACCAAACAAGAATTAGAGCCACCTCGCAGTGGAACAGGACTGCCTTGGGAAGGCCTGGGTTGGCCCTTATGTGAATGTTATAGAACAGATTCTTCAAATGGCAGTTGGATGAAGTGGCTTCTGGAGGTCATTCCTATACTGTGATCCTGTGACTTCATAATCATTGCTATCTCAGACACTTACTAGCTATGGAACCCTGGGCAACTTACTTAACCCCATTAGCCTAAGTTTCCTCATCTGTCAAATGAACTGGAGGAGGAAATGTCAAACCACTCCAGCGTCTTCGCCAAGAAAATCCCATATGGAGTCACAAAGAGTCAGGCATAACTGAAAAATGATTCAACTACAACCTGACCTTCTGGAATCTGGATCTTCAACTCCCTTGACCTCTAAGACCCATTTATCTCTTCCTTTCTTTGCTTTAACTTCCTGGTTACCAGAACTTTGGCTTTCTTCTTGAGGTAAGTCAGCAAATATCTAGAAGGTGCCTACTATATGCCAGGCATTAAAGTTGGAAATACAATGAAAGGCAAAAAATCACTTCTTGCCCTCAAGAAACTCACATACACACACATACACACAGAGGGGGCATGTGTGTGTTTCTGTCTGTCTGTGTGTGTAATGTAGGAAACAACATACAACTATGTTCACATATGATACATATGATATAATTGAAAGATAATCTCAGAAAGAAGGTACTACATTAAGGGGAACTGGGAAAGGCTTCTTGCAACAGGTGGGATTTTAGCCAAGACAGGAGGTAGAGATGAGGAGGGAAAATATTTCAGTAGAGGGATAGCAGTTTCTTGTCCAAGAACAACCTGAAAGATGATGCCGTTGTATGGTAGGATAACTGGAAGGAGTAAGGTATAAGAAAACAGAATGGCAGTAAGGGGCTAAGTTTTTAAACCCAAACAGAGGAGTTTTGTATTTGACCCTGAAGGTAATAATGAGAGTAACATGGTCAGACTTGTGTTTAATGAAGACTACTTTAATAGCTGAATGGAGGATGGAGTGGAATGGGAAGAGATTTGAGGAGGAGAGACCAATCAAGGTTGCTGTAATAGTCTAGGAGAGAGGTGATGAGGGCCTGCACCAGGGTGCTGGCAATGTCAGAAGACAAAAGGGTCCTCTCCATGAGATTCTGGGAAGGTAGAATGGACAGGACTTGGCAACCGATCAGATAAAGAAGATGAGAGATGAGTTGAGGATGATACCTAGATTACCAGCCTGAGTGACTGGGAGAATGGTGATGCCCTTGAAAGTCATAGAGAAATTTGGAAGAAGGAAGGATTTGGGGGCAAAGACAATGAATTGAGTTTTAGACATTGGTCCTTTTTTTTATTATTATTAATTTATTTATTTAACTCTTAACATTCATTTTAACAAAATTTTGGGTTCCAAATTTTCTCCCCTTTTGTCCCCTCCCCCCGCAAACACCAAGCATTCTAATTGCCCCTATGACCAATCTGTTCTCTCTTCGATCATCCCTCTCTGCTCTTGTCTCCAACTTCTCTTTTGTCCTGTAGGGCCAGATAACTTTCTATACCCCTTTACCTGTATTTCTTATTTCCTAGTGGCAAGAACATTACTTGACAGTTGTTCCTAAAACTTTGAGTTCCAACTTCTTTGCCTCCCTCCCTCCCCACCCCTTCCCTTTGGAAGGCCAGCAATTCAATATAGGCCAAATCTGTGTAGTTTTGCAAATGACTTCCATAATAGTTGTGTTGTATAAGACTAACTATATTTCCCTCCATCCTATCCTGTCCCCCATTACTTCTGTTTTCTCTTTTGATCCTGTCCCTCCCCAGGAGTGTCGACCTCATATTGCTCCCTCCTCCCCATGCCCTCCCTTCCATCATCCCCCCCACCCTGCTTATCCTCTTATCCCCCACTTTCCTGTATTGTAAGATAGGTTTTCATACCAAAATGAGTGTGCATTTTATTCCTTCCTTTAGTGGAATGTGATGAGAGTAAACTTCATGTTTTTCTCTCACCTCCCCTCTTTATCCCTCCACTAGTAAGTTTTTTGCTTGCCTCTTTTATGAGAGATAATTTGCCCCATTCCATTTCTCCCTTTCTCCTCCCAATATATTTCTCTCTCACTGCTTGATTTCATTTTTTTAAGATATGATCCCATCCTCTTCAATTCACTCTGTGCACTCTGTCTCTATGTGTGTGTGCGTGTGCGTGTGCATGTGTGTGTGTGTGTCCCACCCAGTACCCAGATACTGAAAAGTTTCAAGAGTTACAAATATTGTCTTTCCATGTAGGAATGTAAACAGTTCAACTTTAGTAAGTCCCTTTTGACTTCTCTTTGCTGTTTACCTTTTCATGGTTCTCTTCATTCTTGTGTTTGAAAGTCAAATTTTCTTTTCAGCTCTGGTCTTTTCATCAAGAATGCTTAAAAGTCCTCTATTTCATTGAAAGACCAGTTTTTCCCCTGAAGTATTATACTCAGTTTTGCTGGGTAGGTGATTCTTGGTTTTAGTCCTAGTTCCTTTGACTTCTGGAATATCCTATTCCATGCCCTTCGATCCCTTAATGTAGAAGCTGCTAGGTCTTGTGTTATCCTGATTGTATTTCCACAGTACTTGAATTGTTTCTTTCTAGCTGCTTGCAATATTTTCTCCTTGACCTGGGAATTCTGGAATTTGGCCACAATGTTCCTAGAAGTTTCTCTTTTTGGATCTCTTTCAGGCGGTGTTCTGTGGATTCCTTGAATACTTATTTTGCCCTCTGGTTCTAGAATCTCAGGGCAGTTTTCCTTGATAATTTCATGAAAGATGATGTCTAGCCTCTTTTTTTGATCATGGCTTTCAGGTAGTCCCATAATTTTTAAATTGTCTCTCCTGGATCTATTTTCCAGGTCAGTTGTTTTTCCAATGAGATATTTCACATTATCTTCCATTTTTTCATTCATTTGGTTTTGTTTTGTGATTTCTTGGTTTCTCATAAAGTAATTAGTCTCCATCTGTTCCATTTCAAAGAACTATTTTCTTCAGTGAGCTTTTGAACCTCCTTTTCCATTTGACTAATTCTGCTTTTGAAAGCATTCTTCTCCTCATTGGCTTCTTGAACCTCCTTTGCCAATTAAGTTAGCCTATTTTTCAGGGTGTTATTTTCTTCAGCATTTTTTTGGATCTCCTTTAGCAGGGTGCTGATCTGCTGTTCATACTTTGCTTGCATGTTTTTGGTTACTCTTTCCAGTTTTTCCTCCAGTCCTCTAACATAATTTTCAAAATTTTCTGAGCTCTTTTTGAGCTTTTCCATGGTCTGATCCCATTGAGTGGGCTGGGATACAGAAGCACTGACTTCTGTGTCTTTCCCTGATGGTGAGCACTGCTCTTCCTCATCAGAAAGGAGGGGAGGAGAAACCTGTTCACCAAGAAAGTAACCCTCTATAGTCTTGGTTTTTTTCCCTTTTCTGGGCATTTTCCCAGACAGTGACTTGACCTCTGAATATTCTCCTCACACCCACCTCGCCTCCGGATCCTCCCAGCCAGCGCTTGGGGTCTGAGACTCAAATGAGGTTCCCAGCCTCAGGGCTTTGGGAGGGCGCAGGGCTGCTATTCAATGTGATATCAAGTTCAGCTGCCTGGGTGGGGGTAGGGCCACCTCACGGGCTCAGTTCCCTCAGGGGGTTTATGCAGAGACCTTCAACAATGGATCCAGGCTCCTGACTGTTTGGGGAGCCTTGGTCTGCTCCCGCCTCCGATGTGGCCTTCCGAGGGCGCCTGAGTTATGGGGGCACCCCGCTCCTCTCTTGACCCACCAAAGAGACCTTCTCACCGACCCCCATCACCTGTGGGTGGAGAGACCCGCGGGGCTGCTGGAGATCCTGTCCCTGAGGCCTGCTCGAATCTGCTCCTCTCGGTGCCACGGCTGTGGCAGGGCTGTGCTTGGCTCCACGTCCACAGCGCGACGGACCTTTTGCGAGAGGTTTGCAGGTCCCTCTGGAATAGAAATCTCCTTTGCTCCACTGTTCTGTGGCCTCTGCTGCTCCAGAATTCGCCAGGAGTTACTTTATACAGATGTTCTATGGGTTGTGGGTTCAGAGCTATGTGTATGTGCGTCTTTCTACTCTGCCATCTTGGCTCCGCCCCCCCTAGACATTGGTCCTTACAGCTGATAGATACTCTGCACATTCTTACCTCTCTCAACCTCCTGGAATCCAGACTTCTAATTTTTTCAGGCCCCTGCCAAGTGCAGTAACCTTAACCCCTCTAATCTGCTAGCCCTGAATCTTTGCCCAGACTTCACATCCTGGTCATGTTGCAGTGTGAGAGTAATCAGTATTTCAAATTTCTACAAGAAGGATTGGCTAGAGCCAAGGTCACCTTCCCCATTGCCTCATTAATTGACATATTAGGAAACCAGTGACCAGTTAGTAAAAACAAAACAAATCAAGCTTTCTGAAATCTGCACAAGCCTGGCCTGAGTCAGACTAACACATAAACAGTCTAGATTTTGAAAGTCTCTGGGATACAACCTAATCCACTGGGCAAACACATTGATGGATGGAGTAAAGCGGAATGCTGTAATCTTACCAGGCTCATAGGCTTTAGAGTTGGAAGAGGCCTTAGGGATTATCCAGAAAAATTCCTTTATTTTAGAGATGAAGGCCCAAAAGCCTAGAAAAGTTGAATGACTTGTCTAAGATAACCCAGGTAAGAAGGAACAGAGCTTAGATTCAAACCCCCACATCCCTTGATTTCAAATTGAACATTCTTTCCACTGAAGTTCATTCTTTTCATTTCCTTTCAGTATCCAAGATAGGTATAACTTGAATAACCAAAAATAATTGTGCATTAAACACACCATCTAGACTAAGATGAGGGATGATGATACCAACCTTCAGCTGCCCACCTTTGCCCCCAACAGCTTTGGTCAAGTTCAGCCTTAGGTAATAGGTATCTAGTGTGATTTCATAGATCATCATAAATTTAGAGCTGGAAAAGACCTTAGAAGGTCATCTAGTCTCATCCCCTCATTTTACAGGAAGGAAACTGAGGCCCAGAGAAGGTTAATAACTTGCCCAAAGTCACAGAGCAGAGCAAGGACTCAGACACAAGTGTCTTGACTCTGGGTCCAGTATGTTTTCCTCTGAACATGTGAGAATGTTTCATCCAGTATCTCACCTCTGATAACTCAGGGAGGCAGTGAGACCTAGTATGAAAGAGCTCTGGCTCTGGAGTCAGAGGATCTGGATTCAAGTCCTACCTTTTGATGCTTAAGCCCTGTGTGATGTGGGCTCCCTGGGATTCAGTTTCCTCATATGTTAGAGGGTCCTTTCCAGTCCTGGATTTAGGAGTTCCCACTAGATCTTTCTTGAGAATCAGAAACATCCCCTTTGGTTGCTTTCTGTTTGAGTTCTAGATGAGAAGGGGGTCAGTTTCATTTTTTTTGTCTTCCTCTGCATCTTCATTGTTCCCTCCATCTCCATGCACTTATCCAAAACCAATATAGACTTGAGATTCTAGATGAAAGCTTTCCACCCCCATTAAGCCTTCTCCCAGTACTCCAACCCATCCTAATCTTCTCTTTTACCGGAGAGTCTGGATCATACTTTCAGTAGACCACGTATAGCTTGCCCTGAATGGTGTTATTAATACATTATGTTATTTCAGACACTTAATCCTGGATAGGTCACTCAACCTCTGTCTGCCTCAGTTTCCTCTTCTATAAAGTGAGGATAATAATGGCACCTACCTTTTAGAACTGTTATGAGGATCGAATGAAATAATGTTTGTAATGTGCTTTGTAAACCTTCAAGTACTCGATAAATGTATATCTTTATTCTTAGTAGGGGCAACTAGGTGAGAAGATGGATAGAGTTTCCGTCCTGGAGTCAGGAGGACCTAAATTCAAATCCAACTTCAGAAACTTACTAGCTGTATGATCCTGAGCAAGTCACTTAGCCCTGTTTGCCTCAGTTTCCTCATCTGTAAAATCAACTGGAGAGGGAAATGGTAAACTACTCCAGTGTCTTTGCCAAGAAAACCCAAATGGAATCACCAAGAGTCAGACATAACTGAAATGCCTCAACAGCAATTACTATTATCATTATAACTAAACTTGACCATAACATCAGAAAACTTTGTTCACTATAGCTTTCGTTCAGCCAGGAACACGCATATTTATGATGTCACTCCTGCTTCACCAACTGTATCTTGCAGCGTCATTTTGTTTTTGGAGAACCAGTTCATAATGTTAGAAGGCATACACCTTCATAAAAATCTTTTCTTCCCAGCTGGGTTACAAATCCCTCAAAAGAAGGGAACTTGATTTGTCTTTTTGTATTCTCCAAAGCACCTAGGATCATAAGACCATAGATTTATAGCTGGGCAAGATCTCAAAGACCATTTAATCCAATCCCATCACTTCACAAATGAAGAAATTGAAGTCCAGAGAAATTAAGTGACTTATCAGAGGTAGAATCTGAACCCAGGCTTTCTGACCTTAGATATTATTGTGTTCTCTTACACACTGCAAGGCTGCTGGGCATACGGTAGATACAGGATGAAATTTTAAGCTGAGCTGATATAATCTAATTTTAATTTTTCTCCCTCCTTTAAAAACACATGCATGAAAAAACAGCTACCAACTGTACAAAACGTCTCCCTTTCCCCCTATGAATCACCATGTTAATTTTCACACAGAGAAATCCAAGCCTGGGTAATAAATCTCTCACATGAGCTCACCCACCCTTTCTACCTCCCTACTCCTCGTATCACAAAAGGTCACTATGCCCACCACTGACTAATAAGTCTGTTCAACTCCCATTACATTGCAAAAGGGCACATTCTCTCCCTAGGCCTCCTCCTGTCTGACCACCTGCTGGGGTCCTAATCCCTGCCCCATCCCCTCCTCCGTGTGACTGACTTGGAGGCAGGCCCTGGGTTAGTGGCACTTCTCAACACTCATTTCCCTCCACCGCCCACTAAGTCTTCTCTTCCAACATGAGTTACTGTCTCAGCCAGCCAGCCAGCAGGCCTCAGCCACCCTTCAGAGCTGTGACAAATCTCTGTAACTCAAGAAGTCAATTATCTTGCTTCTGTTTTCAGCAGCAGACAGACCTAGAGACAGATGCTAAAGCTTGGGAGGGTGGAAGGGGGTCCTGTTCTGGTTGCCAGGGTGCCTGGCACGGGTAGAATAGGGAAGATGGAGTAGATCAATACAAGTCCGTGAACAGAAATGTGGGGTCCTAAAAAACAGTGGTCATAGATCATGTAGCTGGTCCCTCTACCAATACATACTGCATCCACCCCATGCTGGCCCACTGCTGTTGTGTTTTTGTTGGCATGAGTTCTCCACAAGGGATGATGTTCCCAGTCCCAAGGAACGCCATAGGCTAGAGACTCTCATGATTCATTGACAGTTTTAGTCCACCGGATGACAAAGTAGGATTGGAGGAGGCCCCATTGTCCCCTCCTGAGAGGGGCTTCTGACATCACCCAAGTGCTTCTCCCCTGAGGCCAGCATGCAGGGAGCTTAAGCTCAGGCTTAAGGAATTCTGTATGGGGATTGACAGCTATAACCTTATTGGCGTATCTTGACCTTTGAGAAACTGCCAAGTGGGAGGCTTAGACATAAATCTTGGGTTGTTATCCTTACATTTCAGTGACCTCAGGAAGGGCCTGTACAAGTTTCTGATGACATAACTCTGGGTGTGAGAATCCAGCTGCCACAGGGTCATTTGGGAGGATATCCAATCCCTAGACCGTGGAATGTGGGATCTCTACAGAAGACCCTGGGCCTGGCTTCCCATCGGTCTAACAACCTTCCTCTCATTTTTTAGAAACCACAGAAGCCAGGTCCAAGGTCTTAATTCACTTCCCATAATCCTTGGTGGCAGGAGATTTGTAAAGACAGGGTGGGAAACCAAGATTGGTAATGATAACGATAGCGAGGATGATGATGTTGCAAATGTTGAGGACAGCAGCAACATCTGCCATACACAGTGTTTTAAGGTTGGCAAAGCACTTTATGTCTCATTAGAACCTCCCTACAACTCGGAGGTATAATTATTTACATTTTACAGATAAAGAAACTGAGGCTCAGCCAAATGAAGTCACTTGCCCTTGATCATAGGGTCTGTAAAATGAGCTGGAAAGGATCACAGAGGCCATCAGCCTGATCTTAGATTAGTGGAGGGATTCTTAACTTTTTTGTGTGTAATGGACCCCTTTGGCAGTCTGGTAAAAACTGTGGATCCTTTCTCAGAATAATGGGTTTAACTGCGTAGAATAAACTATGTAGGATTACTGAGAAAACATATTTAAATGCCATTATCGTAATACATATGTTTAAAAAATAAGTTTATGAATTCCAGGTTGAGACACTATGAGGAGGCTGTGAAAGTCATAGGCCGGAAGAAACCTCAGGGATCATTTAACCCAATTACCTGATTTTTTTTATGAGGAAACTGAGGCACAGAGTTGTTAAGTGCTGTTGTTGTTCAGTCCTTTTTCAGTCACGTCTGACTCTTTGTGACTCCATTTGGGGTTTTCTTGGCAAAGATACTGGAGTGGTTTACCATTTCCTTTTCCAACTCATTTGACAAATGAGGAAACTGAGGCAAACAGGGTGAAGTGATTTGCCCAGGATCACACAGCTAAGTGTCTGAGACTGGATTTGAACTCAGGTCTTCCTGACTCCAGGGCCCTGTGCTCTAACCACTGTACCACCTATCCACCCTTACAGAATTTAGCATCTACACTAAGAGCTTTGATTTTGATGATTCTCTTGTTTTATGGATTTCACTAACAAGACATTAAATTCTATGAAGGCTGAGGCTGTATCTTTTCCTTTAAATCCCATTTTTATTGATATAGTTTTGCTTTCACAGCATATTCATTTTCAGAAAGAATCCTCCCATCCAGGGAGTCATTCCTTCTAACAAAGATTTTAAAGAGCAGTTCAGCAAAACTAACCTTCACACCAGCCGTGTCTTAAAGTCCACGCAGTATTTCATATGTATAGTCCCTCACCTCTGAACGGGCGGTGAGCAGGCAGCGGTATTTTGTTAACCTTTCTCTAGGGCCAAGCTTTGCATCCTAATCCCAGTATTCAGTAACTGTGCTTTTTGTCATCCTTCTTTTTTGCATTTAATCTGTGCTCGTTGTATTTTCCTGGTTCATGTCTCCTCATTGTTTTCTTCATAACTCTTTCTTACAGAACAATATATCCCATTATGTTCAAGGTCCATAATTTGACCATTCCCCAATCCATGGATATGAGATTGAATCCTATGCGTCTCTTTAATCTTCCCCACATCACAATGTAAAGGATCAGAGGACCACAGATTTACCCCCTAGATCAGGGGTGGGGAACTTGTTGCCTCAAGGCTACATGTGGCCCTCTAGATCCTCAAGTAAAGTCCCATTCATTCAGAGTCACATTTGATGCCCCAGAGGGTCACATGTGGCCTTGAGGCTGTAGGTTCTCCATCCATATCCTAGACCTTAGAGAACATTTACTCCAAACTCCTCATTTTACAGATGAGGAGAGTAAAGCCAAGAGAGGCTCATCCAAGCAGCAGAACCTGCATTCCAACCTAAATCTTCTGATTCTACACAGCTTAACAGCTTGTTGAATGGATGTCTCTCCTGTTTCTTGGTCCTTCTCAGGATTCAGGAATTTTCCTTTATTCTCTAAAGACAGAAATGGTCTCTCTTTCCCTCTCATCCCCTTGATAAGGACTCCTGGGGTCTTTGTAGCTGAAAGATCTTTAGGCAGGTAACCAGAGCCAAACTGAGAAACCAAGGGAAATGAGGGTGATTGAATCAGCTATTTAACAGGGCTCAATTCGGCTCCCAAGGTGCCACTGGACTACAAATCCTTCTTCAGAGCTCCAGCTATTTTAGAGAGATTTAATTGATTGTGAGCACTCAGGAGGGAAATGTTTATAACTTAGCTAGACCTGGAGAGCAATTAAAGTTACTATGCAGACAATAGGGTCCCAGAGAAAGCATAACATGGAACTATAGAAAAAATTCTTCCCCAAAACCCTCAGTTTTGCACCATTGGGTATCTTTGCCCCTTTTCCCTGGGTTTTGCTTTTTACCTTTTCTAAATATATTCACATTCACTCTCTTCTTTTATCTTCACAATACAAGGCAGTGATTAGTTTCCTCATGTAACAGATAAGGAAACTGAGGCACAGAGAACTGAAATGGCTTGCCTTTGAAGGCACCTCAGTGGAATTGCATGAACATAAATGTATTCTCACTCCTAGACATGGGAAGTTATAATTGCTCAGTTCTCACTCTAAGGTCCATATTTAGACATTTCCATTAGCACAGAGATGAAAATTTGACTCTGCAGGGAGTAGCCCCAAAGCTCAGTTTATAGAATCTCTTATAGCTTGGGGCCCAGAGCTGCAGAAGAGGGAAGATAGGGCCAGATTCCAGAGGACTAACCTGGAAAGACTGATTCCTCTGAATCCAGAAGGATTCCAGAAGCATTTGTCTCCACCATAGGGTCATGTTTCATAGATCTCACATACTTGGAACCTCAAACCAACTTTTCCCTAATATTTCCCTTCCCTTCCTCCTTCCTGCTTCCCTAGAATCATGTCATTCAAGGCAGTGAGAAAAAGGAAAACACTATCAGTCCCCAGTGTTAAAAACACTTCAAACCAACATCTCCATCCAACACTCTAACCTGCAATGCCAGTAACGCTGGATTCCCAAAGGTTCTGCCAGTCAAATACATACCAACTGGTACCACTGGTACAGTGGAAAGAACGCTTGGTCAGGAGTTAGAGGATCTGGGTTCAAGTCTCACCTCTGATACTACCAAATCACTTCACCTCCCTTGGCCTCAATTTCTTCATTTGTAAAATGAAAGGGTTAAATTAGATGGTCTCTAGGGTCCCCTTCTGCTCTAAATGTAGAATCCTATTAGTGCTGGTAGATCCTACAAGACTGGACAGGTTTTGAGTTGGTTCTCTGAGGACTAACCTAAGCTTATAAAAGCTCATCTCTAGAAGTCTGACCACCAAGTGATGAATTCCTTTGGCCATGACAATTCACTAAATTGTCTACTAAGGCATAGAAGGCTGCGATCTCCATTTGTGGAAGGAACATTCACATCAATGACATCATAGTTTAAATCATGTTATAGACAGACCTCCATTTACTCAGGTAGCAGCTAGTCCAACTTTCTCATTTTACAAGTTCACAAATTAAAGCCTAGAAAGTTTAAGTGATCTGGCCAAAGTAACATGAACAAAGGGAGGGAGAGAGAGAGAGAGAGAAAGAGAGAGAGAGAGAGAGAGAGAGAGAGAGAGAGAGAGAGAGAGAGAGAGAGAGAGAGAGAGAATGTGTACGTGTGTGTGTTTGGGGAGGAGGGCCATCTCTTGACTACCAGTCCAAAACACTTCCTCCAAAAGCAAACTAACTGTCCATTATCTTTGTTGTTAAAGTTGGGTATAAATAAAATTATGTTTTAAAGTACCAGAGGACCTCCATAATTAGAAGATTCTATAATGAATCATTCAATACAGCAAATAAGTCCTCTTCCTCTTCCTAAGTAATATTAATCTGAAACATCTGGATAATGATAGTATTAGGTAATATTTACATAGGTTTGCAAAGTCCTTTACATATATTATCTCATTCAATCCTCCCAACCAACCAGTGAGGTAGGTGCTCTTACCTAGGGGCAGCTAGGGTAGTGCAGCAGAGAGAGTGCTGGGCCTGGAGTCAGGAGAATTTAAGTCCAAGTTTGAATTCAGACACTTAGTAGCTGTGAAACCCTGGGCAAGTCAGTCAACCTCTGCCTCAGTTTCCCCATATGTAAAATTGGGTTAATAATAGCACCTACCTTCCAAAATTGTTGTGGGAATTAAATGAGATGATATTTGTGGAGTTCTAAGCACAGTGCCTGGCACTTAGCAGGTATTATGTAAATGTTCCTCATTTTATAATAAGGAAACTGAGATTGAATGAAGGGACTTGGTCTGCCTCATAATGCTAATACGTGTTTGAAGAGAAATTTTGACCCAGGTCTTCCTGACTCCAAGTTCAGTGTTATGAATATGTCTTATACATAATAGCTGCTTAATAAATGGCTATTGAATTATGTTGAATGAAGAGATTGCTTAATCCTGGAAAACACACTAGCCAGGCATGTGCTGGTGAATGTTTAACCACCCGCTGGGGGAAAGGGGGAGGAGGGAATGTATGTAGAACACACTTTTAAGTTGAATCTGTATTATTAGCATTTTTTCCATCATTTTTGAAAAGTCTAGACAATCACTAAAACAATAAATCAAGGAGTGATTTATAGTGTTTGCAAATTTGTAAACACTCACAATGAAAACTGAACAGTCCACTCGAGGGAGCCTGCTGGAGTTGACTTGTGCACACCCCTGACTATAGCCTACATCCCAAGTCAATCTTTCAAACAGTTTGGAGGGCTTCTGGAGTTTGTCCTCAGTAGCTAACATGGTGGAAGGTGAGCTGGCAGATAAAACTAAACAAAACAAAAAACTGGTAGTCAACAGAAAAGATTTCATTTTAGATCAAGATGGAGAAAATTCCATCTTCAATTCCAGATCAGGGATTCTTAACCCTTTTTTTTTTTGTCACTGACCTCTTTAGCATTCTGGTCAAGCCTTTTACAGAATAATAACTTAAATAGCATTGGGATTACAAAGGAAATCAATTATACTAAAATATGGTTAGTGAATTTTTGTTTAAGTTCATGGACCTGGGTTGACTCTACTACTTACTGCCCATGCAGTGTGTCTTATGGGATTCAGTTTCCCCAAATTTAAAATGAAGGAGTTAGGTTAGATGATCTGTAATATTCCTTCTATGTCTAAACACTATAGTCCTATGATCTTCCAAAATGGAGTTAGAGTGTGTGGTGTGTGGCGTGTGTGTGTGTGTTTGTGTGTGTGTACATGTGTGTGTCTGGAATTAAAACCTACAAAACATGTTCTTCTACCTTCAGTCATCTCTTACAGTACTGAATGACCTCTCAGACCTGAATAGACTATGCCTGAAATCCTGTACCCAGTGGACTTTCTTTCTTTCTTTTTTTTTGACTCAGCTATCCTGTCCAAAGTCTCATTCCTCAGCATGTAAATCCTAGGACCCTATGGTCATCCCTCCACCCCTTCATGTGCCTTTCCAACATGCCATTCCTCTGGACTTTGGACATTCTGCACTTTGCTGCCCTCCTCAAAACGAGGCAGCTGACAGCTTTAGAAGAAGCCCGTAAAGTTGAATTAAGAACATGTCAGCAAATGGGGAAGATGAGATCATGGTTATCACCAGGGAAATTGAATCCCTCAACAAGCTATTCCATCAACAAGTCTTTATTGCTCCTGCCCAGACTGTGCTAAGTGAGATGAGGGAGCACAAGAAGTCACACAGAATTCCCTCCCTTTGGAAAGATTACATCCTAGTTGGGGGAGACAAGAGAGACAGGCTGAGCTGTTCACGATGGATAATAAGGGACCAAGGAGTTTGGAGAAGGAAGGCATCACTGAGACAAAGAAATGGATGGGGGGTTGATTGGATTCAGATCTTGGAGTCTGGGTAGGATTTAGGTAGGCAGAGAGAGGGAGGGGGGGGTGTTCCAGAGCAGAGGAAAAGAATGAGAAAGACAGAGCATGTTGGTGAGACGTTGAGGAGGCAAGTCTGACCTAAGTGAATGAATGCAAAGAGCATTTATTCAGCACTTATTACAGGCAAAGCACTGGGGATGCAGATAAAATAAGCAAAATAGCCTCTGCTCTGAGACAGTTCACATTCCAACAGGGGGAGAATAATGATCATGTCCTCTTACGGCTGGGCGGTGCTTTGTGCCATCCCAGGCCATCTCTAATTTTACCCCCTCCTCTGAAGAGCCCCTGGGAGACTGAAGGGGCCAGAACGTTAGTCACCATCATAAAGACTTGCTAACTGAAACAAAGAGAAGATCTGAAGTTGCTCTGGTCATTCAGCTAAGTTTAAGCCAGTTAATTGGTGAGCGAGCCATGGCTAGGACCCAGATCTTCTGGGACTGAACTAATTTTATAGAAAAGAAAGAAACAAGCATTTGTTAAAAATCTGCTGTGTGCCAGGTGCTGTATTAAGTGACTTATATGTACTGTTCAATTTGATCTTCACCATAACTCTGACAGGTAGATGGTATTATTATCCCCATTTTAAGCTGAGTGAACTGAGGCAGACAGACTCTCCACTTCTCTTCTCCCCTCCTCTCCCTTCCTCTCCTTTCCTCTCCCCTCCCTAGGGTTTTAGGCATCTTCTTCTTCTTGATAGAGGCCTGGCCTGCATTGCACACAACCTACCTGGATGCCAACTATGGCCACAAGGATGCATAGACCATAGACTGGGCATGGGAAGAGTTAATGGGAAGTGTGCTGACACACCTGACCCACACTGACTTATCACCCATAAGACTGTGGCTCAATGAAGGTAAAACACCCTTCCTGTGCTAGGGTTGAGATCCTAAAGCCTGCTACAACACCAATGCCTCTTCCTTAGACCAGTTGTCCCTTGATCTTCTCATCCCCACAGCAGCAATTGTCCTGACCTGTCACAGGGTCTCTTCTCACTCTCCCCTTTCCCAGGTCCTTCCCATCCCTACCTCAGGTGCAAGAATTATTAATAATGACTCTGATCTCCCCCATTCTTGTCTAAGCTTCCCTGAAGGCTTTTCAGTGCCTCTGGCTTCTGGCTTTACTCCCTCCCCCAGGGCCTTTATTATCTGTACCCCCCTTATTCATCTTCTAGATGATCACCAAGGCCTGACCCCAACCAGTCTGACCTTCTAGGATGTGAATCTCAAACCCTTCCAAACCTCTTTTACCATCTTGTGTGTCACCCAATCCCAGGATTTTACTTTCTAGGAAACCATTCTATAAAGCAGGGGGTCTTAACCGAAAGTCCACAGGCCCCCAAAGAGTCCATAGATATACTTCAAGGGGTCCTAGAGCTTGTTTGGGGGGAAAAAATTACATCTTTAATTTTTATTAACCACTAGTTTCCTTTGTGATCCTAGGTATTTTATCTTATGCATTTAAAAACATTTTCCTGAGAAGAGGGTCATAAGTTTCATCAGATGATTAAAGAGGTTAATGATACAAGAAAAAAGTAAGAATTCTCTATTGCAAGGGAATCTTAGCTAAAGAGCGCTAAGGGACTTAGAGATTTCTCCTCTCAGGAAGCATATTTGCTTTTTTTAAACAGGAACTTTACCCATGTATGGTGGGAATTTCAGGCACCCAACCACATAATGGGGTTGGGGCCTTCCCACATCCTTTAAATTATACCATGAAACTGCCCCCTGACCATGAGGGACACAGAATCCAAGTCAGCCTGTGTCTGGATCAATGGCCTAAAATTTTCATTTCCATTATTAGGGATTCAAGTCCAGGGCACCTCTGCCTGAAATGGGCATCCTATGGAAAGTGTTCTGCAGGCCAGACTGAATTGATCATCTATCCATATGTGGCTAAAGAAAACATACAGATAACATAGCGTCCATGGATGCAAGAATGGCAGGAATGGTAGGAGTGGAAATGAAGTAGGAGATGCCAACATTTGCTGCCAGAGATGGATAACTCTGAAGACACAAAGGTGAATCCAATCAGTCTTTCGTGGTTCTCCCTCCCTTCTCCTCTTTGCCCATCCTCACAGCCCACCTCTCTCATCAACACAATGATTCGAAGCAATCTCTCCATTCTGACATCCAATAATCCCTTGTACGATTCACCACATCACCACGCCTGACCATCCTCTGGTTATTCATTTCTAGTCTTCCTTAACTAGTCAAAAAGTTACCTGAAGGCAAGGACTGTGTCTTCCTGTCAATGTCCCTACAGCACAGCGCACAGTAGGTACTAAGAAGATACTTAGAGGAAACTCTAAATTTCCTTCCAGCTCTAGTATCCTGAGATTTCTAGAACCCTCTGACCCTGAGGTTCCTACGCTGTAAAACTGGGCATGATAACACTTGCACTACCCTGCCTATCTCAGAGGAGTTTTGTGTAGATCAAATTCTTGGTATTTACACCCCTAGCACCTAGCACTGTATCTGACACATGATAGGCATTTTTAAAAAATGCTTGTTCATTGATTGGATGAGACCATGTGAAAACATACAGAAAAACAGTATTGTTCTAATGTTAGGTCATCATCATCATCATCATCATCATCATCATCATCATCATCATCATCATTACATTATCATTTTTATTAACAAACAACCTCCCCTGCTATTGCTTAGAATTGAAAGAAACCTTAGTGGTCATTTGTTCCAGCCCATTCTTGTTACAAATTAAAGAAACTGAGCCCAGAGAAGCAGAGTCAGTTACCCAAGATCAACCAGGTAGTAAGGTCAAGAGGATTATTTGAACCCAGGTCTGACTCCAAATCCAAAACACCTGCTAGTACACCCTGATGCTTCCCATCCAAAATATGTTCCCTTTTCCTTTACTTCTCAAATGAAGGAGGACAGAGACTGGATAAACACTTATCAATGTCATAGCCTCAGTTCTTGAGTATTGCCTGGAAATGATGACATCTGAGGTTCCTTCCAATTTCTATATTCAGTTATTCTGTGACTTGTTGATTAGATATTTTAGATTTTTTTCTTTTCTCACTTGTTGAAAGATGGATAAGCAGAGCCAAATGGTCCTGCTCATCAGAGCACACTCCTCAGTCACACAGCTGCCTGCTAACCTAGAGCAAGGTCTTGGCCTTTGGCTGTTAAGAGATTTGACAAGATCTTTATAAGTCATCTGGAGCTCAGGCTTGACCTCCTAATGACTCAGTTCAATATTTTGATGGATCCCTAATCTCATGGATATAGACACACCATCTACCAGTACAAATTACAACCTAACCTTGTCTTTGCGTCCTGTCCAATTTTTGTCTAACTTCTTTCATAATCTGCCCTCAGAAAAATCAATCCATCGTGCCAGAAGTCTTTTTCTATGTCTTTTGCCATTTAATGGGTAATAACGCATTTCTTGGGGCAGCTAGGTGGCCCAATGTCAGGCCTGAAAGTCAGGAAGACTCATCTTCCTGAGTTCAAATCTGGACTCAGACACTTCCTAGCTGTGTGACCCTGGGCAAGTCATTTTACCCTGTTTGCTTCAGTTCATCATTTGTAAAACGAGCTAGAGAAGGAAATGGTAAACCATTTCATTATCTTTGCCAGAAACCCCTCAAATGGGGTGACAAGGAATCAGAAACAACTGAAATAACTAAATAACAATAAAAGTGTATCCTTTGCTCTAGCCACATGTTTGGCATATCTCCTTTTCTGTTTATCTTCTGGTTTCATGGTTTTAACCTGGAGTCCACAGACCCAAGATGTCAAAGGAGCCCTTGAATTTGGATGGGAAGAAAATTATATCATCATTTTTACTAACCACTTATTGAAATTTAACATGTTCTTCAATTATAAATGTAACCAACAAAACCTTTTTCTAAAAAGATCAGAGATGCCACCAGACTTCCAAAGGGGTCCATCACACACACACACACACACACACACACACACACACACACACACACATACACACACACATAACCTCATTCAAAACCATATTGGTGTGATTCCATTTCTTCAGCAGTGGGTCAATTCTTGCATCACCAAACAGAGATATCATGTTGAGATGGCTGTGACTTAAATTAGTCATTTGAGAAATATAGGCTTCTCTTCAAATAGCCTTCTCTATTGTTTCTCCAATTGTTCCATGGCCTTACTATGGAAGAAGAAGGGGGCCCTAAGTGACTAAGGATCATTTTATATTTTTTTCACTGCCCAGTAGCTGACTTGCTAGTGATGAGTCTCTCTCTATTGGTAGCCAGCCTGTCCTTGAAAAGCATGAATGGTCAGTGGCTTGGACCATGCTCAAAGCCTGCCCAGCTTGGTCAGATTAGCTGGAGTTCATATTTTGTTGACATAGCCAAGGTAATCACAAGCCATGAGGAGGCACTAGTGATGGGACTTCTTTGGAGGCTCCCGATGAGAAGATAGAAGTAAAGAGAAATAGATAGATAGGTAGATAGACAGACAGACGGATGGACAGACAGACAGACAGACAGACAGACAGACAGACAGACAGACAGACAGACAGACAGACAGATAGATAGATAGATAGATAGATAGATAGATAGATAGATAGATAGATAGATAGATAGATAGATAGATAGATAGATAAAAGAGGTAGCTGGATAAGTAAGGTAGATAGAGAGGTGGGAGCTAGTTATCAGGGTAGCCAGGTAGAAGAAGTCTTTCCAAGGAGGCAATATCTTCTACTCTATTGGCAGTCAGGATGTTTTCACTCTGCAATCTTTCCTCCAATAACTTAAAAGCAATTTTTTGGGTCTTGATTAATATACTCTCTATTCCAAGATGAAGCCCTACCTACCACATGGCCACCTATTACTCCTCCTCCTCCTCCTCCCTCCCTCCCATACCTCCTCCCTCCTCCCCCTCCTCCTCACCTCTCCTCCTCCTCCTCACCCCATCCTCTCTCTCTCTCTTCTCTCCTTCTCTTCCTACTCTCTCCTTCCTCCTCTCTCCTTCTCTTCTTCACTTCTCTTCTTCTACTCTTCATCTTTCTTCTTCTTCTTCTTCTTCTTCTTCTTCATTTATCCATGACCACGATGCAGTTCTCCAGGAGAATATGCCAGTTAAACATACCCAGTTTCCATACCTGCTTATGATCCCTAATCTCATTATCTTCGATTGTCTACCTCTTTTGGATGCTTATATTCTGCTAGGAAAATACAGCACGGTCATGGATGAGAAAATAATAAAAAGAATAATAATATCTAGTTTCATATAGCATCCTAAGATTTACAAAATGCTTTATAGATATTATCTCATTTTATCTTCATAACAACCCTATAACGTGGTGACTATTAAGACAACAAACCTACGATCACATAGCTAGTAAGAGGCTGAGGCTGGATTTGAACTCTGATCTTCCTGAGCTTAGATTCAACTCTCTATGCCTTACATCACCCAGTTTCCTAGAAGATATATACAAAATAAATATACAGTGTTGGGAACGGTGATACTAGCTAGCAAAATTAGGAAGGGGCTCTTGAGGGAGGTAATAGATCTGGGTTAATTAGCATGGAAGGAAGTTAGAATTGAGGGCAAGGAAAGAGAGAATTTCAGGATAGGGAACAGCCACTTCAAAGGTACAGACACAGGGAATTGGCAGTCTTATGCCGGGAACAGCAAACTAGTCTTAGTTTGGCTGAAGCACAGAGTACACAAAGGGGATTAACATGTAATCTGTCTGGAAAGATAAACTGGAGCTAATCTGTAAAGGAATTTAAATACCAAAAAGGGAGGTTTATATTTTATCTTAAAACCAGTAGGAACCACTGAAGGTTCTTTAGTACAGGAGTGACCTGATCAGACCTGTACTTTTGGGATATTGATTTGGTAAAGTGATTAGAAAGTAGAGATACTGGATTCCAGGAGGTCAGTTAAAAAGCTTTGCAGTAGGCCAAGCTAGGAGTGATAAAGGACTAGGATAATTATGGTGGGAGGAAAGAGAAGAGGATAGATCTAAATAAATGCTTACTGCCTGACTGAATGTATTGGGAAGTGTTAAGGAAGAGGAATCAATAAAACTTAGCGGCTGACTGGATAAGAGAGACTGAAAGTGAGGAGGTGAGGAAGTCCTATGGGTTGTGAACTTGGGCCATTGAGGATAAGTGCCCTCAATAGGAAGGAGAAAGTTGGGGAAATGGGTGCATTTAGGGGGAGAGATAATGAATTCAGTGCTGAATATATGGAGTTTGATATGCCTGCAGGATATCCAAGTGGAGATGATGAGCAGGCAGTTGGAGATGTAGGAGTGGATATACAGAATGTGGGCTCATCTGCATAGAGATGATCCTTGGACCCATGGGAGCTGATGAGATGACTGAGGCTATTAGAGAGAAGGTTTAGGTTGGAGGTGCCCCAAAGGGCAAAACAAGGAGCAGTGGGTGGAAGTGATAAAAATGCATTTCAGTTTAAGGAAACACTTCCTAGCAATTAGAGGTCAATGTGTAAAGAACCGTAAAAAAGTGGGGAAAGGGTACCCTTGGAGGCAACAAGTTTTCTTTCAAGTGAGGCCTTCCATCAGAATCTAGATGACTCCCATTTGGGAATATTCTAGAGAGGATTGCTCTGCAGCGGAGAGGCAGTGTCCCATAATGGATAGAGAGCAGTCCTTGGAGTCAAGAAGAGCTTAGCTTCAGCCTGACCTCTGACACATACTCTGTGGCCCAATGCAAGTCAGTCAGCCTCTCAGTGCCATAGTGACCTAAAGTACTATACATAAATTTCTTCTTTTTTTTATATCTTTTAAAACAATTTTTAACTTAATATTTTGTTTTTCCCCCAATTATATATAAAATAATTTTTTAACATCACTTAAAAAATTTTTTGAGTTCCAAATTCTCTCCTGCCCTCCCTCTCCTTTCCCCTTCATGGAGAAGGTAAGCAATTTGATATAGGTTATACATGTGCAGTCATGCAAAATGTATTCCCATTCTAGGTTGTGAAAGAAAATACAGACAAAAAAAAATTCAAGAAAAATAAAGCAGAAAAAGTCTGCTTCCATCTACATTCAGACTCCTTCTATATATGTTTCAAAGGAGGTGCCAACCTGCATTAACAGAGGGAGTTTCCTCACTTGAAATTTCCCCCTGGAATAAAATCACAGAAACAATCCCTGTGCTTATCCTGCTCGGATATAGATTGGACTCATTGAGGAAAGGAAAGGGAGTAAACGTTTACATAATACAGTGACAGGCACTGGGCTAAGTGCTTTTTAAATATTATCTCATTGGAACCTCATAACAACCCTGTATGGTTTGCTGTTGTTATTATTTTTCAGTCACATCTGACTCTTCATGATTCCATTTGGGTTTTCTTGGCAGAGATACTGGAGTGGTTTGCCCTTTCCTTCTCCAGCTCATTTTACAGATTAGGAAACTGAGGCAAACAGGGTTGAGTGACTTGCCCAGGGTCACACAGCTAGGAAGTGTCCAAGGTCAGATTTGAACTCAGGAAAATGAGTCTTCTTGACTCTGTCCAACTGCATCACCTAGCTGCCCAACTCTAGGCAGTAGGTACTATTATTATACCTATTTTACAGTTGAGGAAACTGAGGCTGAAACTTTTCTAGGGTTACATAACTAGTAAGTATCTGAGACTGAATTTGAACATAGATCTTCCTGATTCCAGACTCACTCCTCTATCCACTGCACCTGCTAGCTGATATATTAGATAGAATCATGAATCTAATCCAAAAAAGGGGTGAGTAAAGGGTAATGAGATTAAATGTCTCATCTAAGATCCTATAGGGCAAAAGTGTCAGAGGATGGGGGGAGAGAGCCTGACGGCACATTGTACCTCACAAAGTTTTCCAAGGGATATTGATGAAGAACTCAAAAAAGTTTATCTTAGCCCATCAACAGGTGAACAGAGAGAGGTCCCAGACTTGCCTTTCATTCTCCCGCTGCCCCTCCATACATCCCTCTCTACCATCATGCCCCCACACCTCTCTCCTCCCTGAAGGCAAAGCAGATGCCCACTGCATCAGCACCGCTGCGCCAACAACAGGATTGCCAAGCTCTGTAATTTCCTGGAGACAGCCAGAGAAAGGAAGAGTGTTACTGAGCTCAGGCTCTGCATGCACCCTCTTTCCACTGTCACTTCCAAAGAGGTCTTAATTACAATGGCTGCAGATATTCGCCTGCCTCCCTGGTGAAATAGTAGAGGATCACCGCCCAGAAAAGGAAAGAGCTTTCCCTTCCCCCAGCTAGACCCAAAAGTCAACTGTCAGATTGAGGTGAGGAGGAGGAGGGAACAGCACAGGGGAAGTGGATCCTAGGGGTCCAGCTCCTTCTGCCTTATTAGCTCCAGAAAGAAGAGAGCCTTCAAGGAGGTTGAGATTATTAGAAACTCCAGTTTTCAAATCCTGCGTGGCTTCTTGTTGCCTGGCAAGACAGGTATTTGAGGTCCTCCCTGTTCTGACCTGCTCCAAAACTACCTTCCTAAGTTTATCTAGAGCACATAGAACTGAGATTGGGAACAGGAAAGGATCTCAGAACACATCTAGTCTGACCTTTTAACATTATATATGCCCTTTCATGAAGTAAGAGCCCATAGAGGCTAAGGGACTTGCCAAGATCATACAGGTATAAGCATTAGAGTTAGAATTTGAACATTGATCTTCTGGTTACAAAGCCAGAGGGAAAATCCATACATATTTTTTTTCTACTATATAAATTAGACTACCTGATATACCTTACAGACACACACACATACAAACACAAAAAGAAACATACACACATAAACATACACATGCACATATGCTCCTTGTAGAATGAATAAGACAGAGACCAGTAGAGGTAAACAGGCTTGACATTTGAGTTACTGAGGAATGTCATGAGCACAGGCAAGAAGAGGAAAAGGCATATGGCACACTAACAGCACAGTAAGGAAGCCAGCTTGGCTGGTATGAACAGTTGTATTTAAGGGAATACTGGGAGATAATCATCACTGAAGTTTATAAAGCATCTTGAAGGATGCAAAGCACTTAACATGTATCATCTTATTCGAGCCTACCTGTGAAGGTAGGGTCTCCAAGGCCCATTCCATAGGTGAACAAACTGAGGCATAAAGAAGTAAAATGACAGACTCGTGATCGCACAGGTAGGAAAGGTCAGAGGCAGGATTTGTCCGAGCAGCAGGCCTGCCTGCCTCCAAGTCTGGCATTCTATCCATTTTATCATACTTTCTTCCCAAAGGGAGAAGGCTGAAAAGTCACTTGGCATAAAATTTTGAAAAGTTTTAAATGCTGGGTTAAAGAAATTAAACATTTTCCAATTGGGAATGAAGAGTCATTGAAGGGGACCATTGTGAGCAGAGAAGATACTGTCTCATCTATATGATGAGAATCTGATGTCTAATGAGTTAAAAATGACATGCATAAAGCCCCTAAGGACACTGGAGTCACACAGAAGGAGTCACAGAATTAAAAGGAGTTCATTTAAGTACTACAACCCTGTGAGATAAGTAGTATAAGATTTATTGTCCCCATTTTACTTAAATAGGTCCATGATCTCAATGATTTGGAGATTCCCTCCAGTATGCAGACTGCAGCCCATCTGTGCCTGCCCACTTTATAGGTAAGGAAATTGGGGTTCACAAAAAGATAATCAAATAACTTGCTAAATGACTTGTTGTTAAATGACTTGTCTATCAGAGCAGAGATGTGTGTGCTTCTCATTATCCCATGCTGCATGGTATCCCCCTGCATCCAGGGCCATCTCCAGTCGTCCTGATCTGTATTTGGCCACTGGATCCAGATGGGTCCAGAGGAGAAAGTGAGGCTGGTGATTTTGCACAGCCCTGCCTCAATTCAATCCAATTCACTTGCAAGTCATGGCATTACCTCCCTGATGTCATGGTCCTATTCAAGAATGAAGTACAGACATCAACAACAGTAACAGGTGCCTCTCACTGAGGAAGGAGGGTTGAGTTTTGAATGTGTGCATATGTGGGACATGGAATCCAGGGGAGCCTTCACGGAGACTGGGACAGCTAAGGTGGACTTTGAAGGATAAAGAAAAGGATGAAATATTGAGTTTTGATAGCTACGGGCTGATCATTACAGCCAAAATAAGCAATGAATAATACGATTGGGGGAAAAGCTAATAAAACCTGTGGTGGAGGAGGGAGAACTTTCAGTAAACTAACTGACTTCTTAGTCCTTTCCCTTGCATGTGGAATGAGGGAAAAAAATCTCTCCACTTCCTTCAATAAGGGTTTTGATTCATCTACCAAATTCATAAGCAGGTCCAAATCCCCATGACAGCTAGCTGGCATTCAATTTATTGAAAAGCTATAAATCAAAAAGAAGCTATGAATAATTCATAATGAAATTGAGGCATTTTAATGCCATTCTATTACCTTAAAAAACATACCTGTCCTATTCTCCATCCTGCCCCAGTCCTCTCGTAGACCACACACTATCTAAGAACATCCATCCATACCCCAGAAGTCATTAAGCCCTCTTCATTTATTCTTCCATCTGCTTTATGAAGACCTACTTCTGCCCCTACTTCACCCAACTCAGTAGTTTCAATCATGCCTGACTCTTTGCAACTTCATGTGGGGTTTTCACAGCAAAGATACTGGAGTGGTTTGCCATTTGCTTCTCCAGCTCATTTTACTGATGAGGAAACTGAGGCAAACAGGGTTAAGTGACTTGCCTAGGGTCCATCAGCTAGTAAATGTCTAGATCTGAACTCAGGAAGATGAGTTTTCCTGAGTCCAGGCCCAGTATTCTATCTACTACACCAACTAGCTGCCATTTCACCTGTAGGGAGTGAATTTAACCTTGACTCCAACCATTTGTAAGCAGACAAGTCAATCAACTCTGAGTAGCCCCTCTCCAGCAGTGCCCACAAAAGGACAGTACAGAAAGGTCTTTTACTTGAGATGCCTGAAAACAAATATAACCCCTGTCCCAAAACCCATTGGCATGGGATTCTCTTCTCACTGGTGGAGATGAAGGCCTTGCCCAGTGTGATGTTGCCCCAGTGTTGATGAGAGCATGAGAGCTCCAGCCTTCTTCAGTCACCTTTGAGATACTTCAAGCATTAACTCGCTTCAGGCACTTCTGGTTTCCTACTTCAAGAGGGGAAGGAAGATAGAAATGCCCAATTCCACTTGCTGAAGAAAAAGACTCTGGGAAGACATGAGAGGAGCTGGAATTCTCCATTATGCCCCTATCCCCAGCTTGCTACATGAGAGACTGTAGGGTGTGATCTAGAACTCTCTCTCTCTCTCTCTCTCTCTCTCTCTCTCTCTCTCTCTCTCTCTCTCTCTCTCTCTCTCTCTCTGTCTCTCTCTCTGTCTCCCTCTGTCTCTCTCTCTGTCCCCCCTTTCTCCTTGAGCTGACTTACCTTGCTCCCAATGGAAGAGTTCCTTCGTTCTGTATTGTCTGGTATATATTCTCCCGCATACACTTTCTCTGGTTTTTCTTTTGTTTTAATTTGGATATACGGATTTCTTTGTTATTCACTGTGTGTTCATTGTGGAAGTAGTATTTGGTGGGAAAAGGATCGAACCTTGGATATAGAGTTTATAGTTTGGGTTCCCTCCTCCCCCTAGTAATGAAAAAACAGAAATTAGAAGTTAAAATGAACCTGATCATACCCCTTAGACTAATGACAGACAGACTGATAGACAGACAGACACAGAGACAGACAGACAGACAGACAGACAGACAGATAGACAGACAGACAGAGTGAGAGAGAGAGAGAGAGAGAGAGAGAGAGAGAGAGAGAGAGAGAGAGTCAATAGATAGAATTCCCAGTACTTAAGAAACATTTTGTTTGGCCCCTCCTCTATGAAGCCTTTCTAAGGACCCTAGATTGGTAAGTACCCAGTATACTGCCCCTTCTCAGAGGATCTCCTTCTGTTTTCTACAGTATTTATTATTGGCACAACTCACTTGGCACCTAGCACTGATTGCCTTGCAATGCTGTTTATCATTTCATGTACAGTGGTCACCTAATCTTGATTTTAAATTGACTTTGGGATGGGGTCATGTTTCCTGCTTCCCTGCATGCGTCACCTAGGCTGCGTGCTTGATTTAGAATATGAGGTTTGCTGAGTTTTTATTGTTATCATGATTATGCTTCAGATCTGTGCTTTCATCCATGGTTTCTATACTTCCAGTATGGAAACTCCCTCCACCATGCAGAACAACTACTAGTCTTCAAGAGTTGTCCAGAACACTAATATTTAATGAATATAGATAGCCATGGTCACACAGCAAGCATGTGATAAAGGACAGACTTGATCCCAAGTTTTCCTGTCTCCAGAGTTGGCCTTTCATCCAAACATCCAAACATTCTGCCTCTTTTAAGGCCATTAATATTGTTTTGTTCTCATTGAATTCCCGTTGATAACAACTGAGTGGAAGTATAGCTGTGTGTTACCAGAAAGTGCTATAAATACTAGTAAACATTCCACCAAGATAAACATGTTTACCTGCCTTCTCTGGAACATATGGGCTCACAGCCTCAGAGTGGGCTGTAGGGAATCTTTTACTGGAATCAGTGTCAAACTCTCTGAAGAGCTAAACAAGCTTTGACCAACAAGTAACTAGCCTAGCCCCTTCATTTTATAGATAAGGAAAGTGAGGTCTGGTAGAATGACTTGTCTAGACTCCCCCAGTTGATTGATGTCTAAGCCAGGACTAGAACATTGGCCTCCTGATCTTCGTTTCTTCTATTGTGCCACAGTGAATCCCCTTGATGCCTGGCTCAGCTGGAAAGTGTCTAGAAGAAATGAGCTGGAGAGGGAAATGCCAAACCACTCCAGTATCTAAGTTTAAATTCAGCCTCAGATACTAACTGTGTGACCCTGGGCAAGTCATTTGATCCTGCTTGGAGTGGCACACCACTCCAATATCTTTGCGGATAAAACCCCCAAAAGGGGTCACAAAGAGTCAGACACAACCGAAAAAACAATTAAACAACAATAACAAATCTAGACGAAGGATTCTAGGTCTGAGTGATTCCTTTTGTATGGCAACTAAAAACACCATCACAGAGCTAAACTCAAGGTGATGTTGAAGGGCTTCATCAGTCAGCCAGTGAGTCAACAAGTATTCCTTAAGCACCTCCTCTTTGACAGGCACTATGCTAAGCACTGGGGATGCAAAGAAAGGCAAAAAACAGTCCCTGACCTCAAAGAGCTCACAGTCTAAAGGGGTAGACAACATACAAACAACTGTTTATACAGGAGATATAAACAAAATAAATTGTAAATTATCAACAAAGGAAAAGTGCCAACATTAAGGAGGTGGGGGAGTGCTTCTTGAAGAAGGTGGAATTTTAGAGAAGTCAAAAAGTAGGGATGAGGAGGGAGAGATTTCCTAGCAGAGGGGACTGCAAGGGACACTTCTAGGAACAGGTATACAAGATGGACTGTCTAGTGAGAGGAATGACAAGGAGGCCAATGTCATGAAGTCTTTTCAACAAGGGTAGGGATGTGGACAGTCATGTTACATAATGAAGCAAATTGTACTGTAGCCTTAAATGGCCATCCTCCTTCCCTGATAATGGAGAGAGACAGAGATTGTTGCCAATTGATGGGAAAAAGCATCACGAGTAGAAAATGCCCATCAGCATTCCCACCCCTGGCCACTCTAAAGAAAGATATAGAGCAGTCTGGTCAACCTTTGATCTCCAGAGCTCCTAGAGCCATTTCTGCCTCAACCAATGACTTTAGGTGCACCATGGGGAGCTCTTTGTGTTTCAGTTTCTTGTTCTATGATGTGGGGCTGTGAAATGCTATGATAGCACATCAGTGAATCTACAGGTTCCTCCCAGCACCAGTGATGATGGTGCTTCCAAGTCTTCCAAGTTGTCTTGTCTTATACAATTCTTATTCATATTTCTCTGTAGACAACAATAGTTGGCACTTATATAGCACTTTGAGACTTGAAAATTACTTGACATTTGATCCTCACCACAACCCAGTGAGATAGGTACTAGTTTTATCCTTATTTTACAGATAAGGAAACTGAGGCTAAGAGATTACATGACCCATGCCCAGGCACTGTGTGCTGAGTGCTTTATGATTACAATTATCCTTTCCACATCACAACTTTTCTCATCAAGGTTCTCGATATATTGTAGGTCAGCATAAGAAATTAAATGCGAATTTTTGAGGAGTTCTGCAGAAACCACAGATGACACATGGAGGCCAGTAGACAATACACAGAAAAAGTTTAGAAACTCAGGAAAGGATAAAATGTTTGTATAATCTTGTATAATATCAACATATTTTATCTTTTAATTCTCTAATAATTCAGACTTTTTCTCTGGTGAAGGGAGGGCCAAGAAATTTTATGCAGATTTTCCAAATTGTGGGAGTTCTGAGCCCTTAACTCCCATGATATGGAAGTGATAGCTACATTATCTTATTTGATCCTCAGAACAGCCCTGAGAGGTAAGTGCTGTTATATTCCTCATTTTACAGATGAGGTTAAGTAACTTGCCCAGGGTCATACACCTAGTAAATATCTGAGGCTGGATTTGAACTCAGGTCTTCCCCACTATAGTCCCAGCACCCTAGCCACTGTACCACCTAGATGGCATATTCTACCAAGGATCTACACAACATACTAGGAATCTTCCTCTGGTTCTTTTAATGTCTCATTGATATGAGTCTGACTCTTGAGCCGTTGAATTATTATCTACCCCTTGTTGCCAGGACAGTGACCTGTCCACTTTCTTTTATACATGCCCTTGATAATGTCTTTCATGTCATTTAGGATCCTTGAATCATTGGATTTTAAGCCAGAAGGGACCTTAGAGACAATCCAATCCTTTCATTTTATAAAAAAGGCTCAAAGCAGTTAAAGGATCCACCCACAATCGCATTTGGATTCAAATTCAGATCTCCTGCCTATATTGTGTGATGTCATATTGCCCAGGGGTGAGAAGTGATGGTTGACTGTGTTTTCATTAGTATCAGGTCTTCTTTTCCAACACTAGTTGATAGATAAATCCCCTTCTCCCCTGTTGACTGACTCACTGAGTTATTGGCTCTATACCATCAGCGCTGTCCTCAGAGAGTGGGACCCAGAGTTATTCTTCTGAGGACCCTTGGGATTCCAAGAAAGCAGAGGTTTGTGTGGTTAGAATGATTAAAGAGGGAAGGCTTTGTGCAGGAAATGGGACCTTGGAGGATAAGTTACATTTAGATATTGAAAGGGGTCAATGACAAGGGTAGAAGCCAGGCAATACAAGTCAAAACAAGGAGGTGGGGATGTGTTTGTAGGACAGTAAGGAGACCTGCTTGGCAGAACCAGAAGGTTCATACTGAGGAAATGTGCGAGATGGAGCAAGGCCAGATTATGCAGTAGTCTTGAAAGTAAGGTAAGTAAGTTTGAATTTGATGTGGTAGGCACATAGGGAACCACTGAATCCTTGAACAGAAAAGTAATAAGGCAAAAATCTCATTTTAAAGAAAATCAGCCTTGCTGGGACATTCAGGATCAATTCAAAATCGAAAAGACTATCCAGGAGGATGATGCAAGCAGTTCAGGTGTGAAGCCATCAAGACCTAGACTAAAATGGTGGCAGGGGAAACAGAAGTAGATGAGCAAAAAGAGAAGCCTAGTGTTTCTTCTTCTCTCATCCCACTTCCCAGATGGAACTGAACCGATTTCCTCTCCTGCTCCCCATCCTTTCCGCATATATTCCAAGGCCCCCTTTGTTTGTTGAATTATTCTCAGCCTTTCAGAGGTGGAGTTATTTATTTTGTATGTGCTGCCCTCTTAATTCTCTCGGTAGCTTCCATCTGTTGAGTTACATCGATTCTCCCATCTTCCCCCTCTCTACATTTGCCATGTAATTTTGAGAGGCGTAGACTTCTCTCACATCCTGCTCTCTCCCACACTTCAGCCGCTCCAACTCTATGAAACTGAGTCTGCCCACCCGCCTTTCCAACGCCCTTCTCTGCTATTCTGTAAGTAAGTTCTGGCCCCGAGGAAAATAAATGGGTAGGAGTGGTGGTGATGGTGGAAGGAAGAAGGGGGTGTGATGATACAGTCCTTCAAACTGAAGCCTGCCCAGATAATGGTGTTCACACTATCCCTTAAAGCTCCCCTCCCCCCAATGTAAATAGAATAGGGAGCTACTGGATGTCATTGTACAGGGGAAAGTAATATGGCTGTACTTTAGAAAAATCCTTTTAGTAGTGGTATGGAGGATATATTGAAGTAAAAAAGAGACTGGAGGCAGAGAGACTAGGTAGAAGGCTATTATAGACCAGATGAGAAGTAAGGAGGTCCCGGATTAGGACAGTGGCTGGGGGAGTGGAATGAAGGGGGAATATAGGAGAGATGCAGTGAAGATTGAAATGATAATATTAGAAAAAAATTAGGAGAACACTATCTGCTCCATGGTCCCTTATGGTACCAGCACCCTCAGAGCACTCTGAACAGAGCAACATGGTTGCTTTCCCTTCCAAATGGATTAAGACAGCTCCAAAGGTATCTTGGCTATCAAAGAGCCCTGAAAACCACAGCAGTTTCATGTCATCGCATAAGTGAATTAGAAACATATGGAGCACATTTGCTTTTGACTGTGTACTATTTTAAGAGGGAAAAGTACTTAAAATATGTTTGGGCTTTTTATGAATCCCAAGATGTAGAAAAAAAAATTAGCCTGAGTTGCCAATTGCATAGGGTGTAACAGAGAAACTCAGCGGTGTCGGCCAAGGGAGAGGAGAACTGAGCCAGCCGAAGTGGCCTGATACTTTTGAAAAGTGCCTTTTAGCCCATTTCTCCAAGACCAGATGGAATCTCTTTGTATGTCAGGCCATACCTGTGGTCAGAGCCTCACCACAACTCTACCTAGCCATCTCCTCCCTCAAGCTCCCAGAAGTGCCAAAAGGATATTCACTCTGTTAGAGGATTCCACAGGACACATTGGCCAAAGTGGCTTCATTACCTCATGGCATAGTGGGAAAAGTCCTGGATTAGGAACCAGGAGATCCAAGTTCTAATTCTGGTTTTGCTACTATATTATACGTGTATGTTGATTGTTTAAACATGCAGATATGATTTGAAGGTGGAGTGGATAGATATGATCTGAGGTTTGGCCCAGTTTTATAGAAAGGAGGAGGGCTACACACTCATATGACCAGCAGCCTAACTTAGGGGTGGGGGTGGGGGGATGGGAAAGGGCAGGCAGGATACAGGATTCACTGGAAAGTCAAGGCATCACCCTGATGATGTCATCCATCTTCTTCAAGAATGAAAGACAAACAGCAACAATCTTCTCTCAGTCCAAGAGGGGTATCAGTCTGGAATTACATCTATCTGCCACCCCTCAAAAGGTTTTTAATATAGGTATATGATTCTTAGGAGTTCAGAAGAAAAGCTACTTCCCTGATCACTTGTAAGAAAGAGGGTAACCCTTAGCTGATACTTGGAGTCTTAGCCCCTTCACAGCAAGGTTTACACAAAAGATTATCACAAAGAGTGAATAATGAGTGAACCCATTTATTGAAGAAAAATGGCAAATAAAAATAAATAGAAATTAATAGAAATAAAATGGTATATTCTAATCTGTAGAAACTCTCCAATTTCTATTTGATATTTTTCCTCAATAAATGGGTTTACTCATTATTCACTCTTTGTGATAATCTTTTGTGTTCTTCTTCTAGCAGTGAGATAAGACTCCAGTTTACAACAGGAGGATGATGTCACCTAAGAGAAGTCTGCCCGCATCAGTTCTAAAGCTGTAAGCCCTGGAGGGCAAGGAATATAATGGGCCACAAAAAGTCTCATGGTTCCAAGAGCTCTAGTCCACCATTCAAAAGTCTCTGTCTTGTGATGTTGTTTGTCCCTCATTTTTGTAGAGGATCAATGATCTCATGGGCTGATGACTTGCTTATGAATCAGATTTAAATGAGGCACAGTTGCATCAAGTTATCAGCTTCACTCTCTCTTCCAGAGTCATTGAAGTCCAGTGGCAAGGCAAAAGTCAAGATGACCGGTGATGGCCCAGAATGTAGTGGATGACCTTGACATCTTCAATGTTTGACCAGGCTCTAAGCCCTCCATAGACACCTCCATGATCGTTGGAACAAATTGTTCTCATCAGCCCAAAGGTTTATCTTCATCCACTTGGGGTAGACACCTCTGTAACTTACCAATGGGTTTGAGATCTGTTGGTCTAGCTGTCTGCTGAGATGGTTTTACCAAAGTGTGGTTGCTATACATGTTAGTTTCTTGGAGCTGCAGGGGAGAGCTCGGTGACCAATTGGAGACCAAAGGTAGATGAGCAGCCCTGAAAAGGACTCACACCAGAACCCTCACACCAGAAGTGCTAGTACTCCCTGAACACCCCCATTCACCTGTCTTGTAACTGCCTCCCTGGAAACCCTCTCATAGTCCTTACAAACAACTAAAGGTCTTAAAGCAAGTTCTCAATGTCATGTTCTGTATTCTCACAGCCAATTAGGAGTCATGTCTCCCTCCAAGCAACAGCATGAAGCATTCATCTTTAAAGGTAGCACCCAAAGCAGTATTAATTAATTAACTATGCCATCGTAGGAACATTACTTAGCCTTATTTCCCTTGTTGGAAAAATGAAAGTATTAGGTTAGATAATCTCCACTAACAATTCTTGCCTTTATTGAAGGTTTTCTTTCTTTCTCTCCTGGTCTCATTACAAGGCCTTCCCAAATTAGGCTGAGGTTGGTATCAGAAATGACCATCATTTTTCTAATTTGTCAGAAATCATAAGATTTAACCTTTTCCATGAAGCATTTCCTGACTTCTTAAAGCCCCATTACCCCCTACCTTGCATGGAATTTTATAATAATAGAAAAGAAGAAAGAGGAAGAAGAAGAAGATGAGGAAGAAGAGAATGAAAAAGACAGGAAGAAGAAAAAGAAGAAAAAAAAGGAGAAGAAGAAGAAGGAGAAATTTTTATAATTTTTTACTTAAGTTAAGCCTCATGATAATCCTGTGAGGTACTAGATGTAGATAGGTGGTATAATGGATAAAGCACCAGGTCTGGAGTCAGGAAGACCTGAATTCAAATCTGGCCTCAGGCACTAGCTGTATGACCCTGGACAAGTCACTTGACTCCATTTACCTCAGTTTCCTCATCTGTAAAATGAACTGGAGAAGGAAATGGCAAACCACTCCAGTGTCTTTGCCAGGAAAAACCCAAATGAGGTAACAAAGGGTAAGACACAACTGAACAATAATAATGACACTGCTGGAGGTATTATCCTCGAGTCCACAGGGTGAATTTGGGGCAATACTAAAGTCCCGTCTCTTGCCTCCTGGTCCAGGACGCTTTCCATGCCACTTCCCCAGCTGAGAAGAAAGGGACAGCACCGCCCACTTTGGCTTGGGACTGATTGGATTTCTTAGGACCCTTGGTTTGTTTTTCCCTTTAGCATCCATCCACTGGCATTATATTGCTGTCTTCCTTGAGTCGCCTTCCTGACTCACAAGACAGCCACATGGTCCTTACCGCAATGTGTTGGTGTGGTGGAGGGGAGTGCCAAAGCACCCAGATCCAGTGCCCTAGGGATGGCTCTGTTTCCAAACCCTCTCTGTGCTGTGAGTCAAACTCTTTCCAAGCTGCCTGTTCCTTCCCATATGGAGGCTGTTCCCAGGAGTCCAAGAGATTCGAAGGGGTTTAGAAAAGATAGAGTGAATGAGAAAACAAAGGTTTACTCTTCTAAGCATATCAATTTATTAAGCGATGAATGCCAAATACTCAACAAGGGGGACTGGCCCCTTCCTCAGTTTAGAGCCAGGCTCCAAATACAGGGGAGTTTTGTACATTAAAAACAATTAATGAAATGAACCCAATTAATTAAAGGGAACTCGTAATAGATGGTAATCTGATTTCTAACTGGATGAAACATTAGCCAGGGGTGGGGAACCTGCTGCCTCCAGGGCACACGTGTCCTTCTAGGTCCTTGGGTGGGGCTTTTTGACTGAATCTAAGTTTTACAGAACAAATCCTTTTACTAAGGGGATTGGTTCTGTGAAGTCTGGATTCAATCAAAGGGCCTCAAGGCCACAGGTTCCCCACTCTGGCATTAGAGACTTTCAAAGTTGGGAGAGGGAGAGTGAGCAGGTACAATTCCCTGAACTCAGAAAAGGATGTGTCCTACTCCCAGAGTGTCTGTAAACAACCAACAGAACATGGAAAGAATAACTAATTGATCTATACTGGGCCAGTTTTCAGATAAGACATATGGGTTGCTTTAGATGTGCAATTGTGAGGAAAACTCCTTGCATCAGTCTTTGGATCTGACTGGGTTTCTGGTCAGCATAAACTACTTAGATCCTTAGTTAAGGGTCTCTAAGCCACATGGAGAGGTGGTCCAGCTTCCTAGCCATGCAGGGCCGGGGTCAAATAATTCAATAAAGTTTTCTCCCAATTCCTACAATTGAATTGTTTTCTCACAAGGTAAAAACTGGACAAAACAGCCAATTCTAATTCATTGAGGGATTAATTTTTGTCACTTTGAGGAAATTTCCACATTAGACCTTAAAATAAAGACATAATTGGGGTAACTAGATGGTGCAGTGGATATGGCACTGGGCTTGGAATCTGGAAGATACATCCTCATGCATTCAAAACTGGCTTCAGGCACTTATTAGCTGCTTGACCCTGGACAAGTCACTTAACCTTGTTTGCCTTAGTTCCTCAATTGTAAAATAAACTAGAGAAGGAAATGGCAAACCACTCCAATATCCTTGCCAAGAAAACCCCAAAATGGGGTCATGCAGAGTTGGACATGATTGAAATGACTGAACAACAACATAACTGAATAGAAAAGGAACTGAGCTTGCTCCAGAATTGAGTCACAAGATGGAGTCAGTGTGGTTCATTCAATGCCCACAATTAACCCCTTGCTGCCCTAATCCTCTCAACAGAAAGATGGACAGACAAGCAGATAAACAGATAGCTAAGGAGACATACAGATATAGACATACATAGTTAGAGATGAAGAGACACATATAATTATAAAAATACAAATAGATATAAATAAATATAGATATAGACAGATAGATAACTAGATAGATAGATAGACAGACAGACAGATGTGTCAAAACTGTACTATCATTTTTGTTTTTTGATGTACTCTCTCTGAGTCAAATAAGCTGCCCCTTCCACACTACTTTCTCAGCTATACTTTGACTTTTTAAAAGAAAAGAGAGATTGTATGGGGGGCAGAGCGTAGTTAAGACTGATGAGGGCTCCCTGATTTGACCATAAATGGATTTGGGGCTACAGAGACAGAAGCATAGAAGAAAGCACAAGAGTATGTCCTACTAGTTAAATGACCCCTGGAAAAATGCTTTCTTTCCGCTTTTGAGAGGGAGATCAGTCTTTGTTTTCTTGGTTTGGTTTGTTTTAGCTATTTTTAAAAAATCATTCCCAAACCAGCTTTTTCTTTTATCTTTTCTGCCTCGTGCTTTACCACCTCCATGAATTTGTTCTCCTTGTTTCATATGACCTCTTCTCCTCTACTACCTTCACCCAACTCAGCTCCAAAGCCCTTACCTCCTCCAGGAAATCTCCTTTATTAAAACTAACCTACAGGGATGTCTCCTTCCTCCTAGCTCCTGCAACATTTTTTCATCCAAACTAGTCCTATGCCACCTCCTCATTGGTGGGTCACTATTTTTATTCCATTGTATTGTTATTTAAATTTTTATCTATCTCATATCTTGTCATGTATATTTATGACATGTGTCATTTATATCTGTATTAATATCTTTTTTTAATTACTGCAAGCTCACTCAATCAATCCATTATTTATTTATTTATTAAGTACCAACCATGTGCTAAATACTATACTGGGTATAAGGAATACAGACAAAAGTGAAATATCCTCTGCCCTCTAAGGGAGAAGATATCACATACATACATACACACAAACGTATATGTACACACAAAAAAACTATATGCAAAATATATATGAGGACAAGGGGTGGGGGGCAGTAGGAAAGATTAGGAAAGATCTCATGAAGCAGGTAGTACTTGAATTGAGTCTTGAAGGAGACGAGGATTCTAAGAGCAGTAGATGAGGAGGAGTGCATTCTAAGCGTGGGAGAGAAGACAGTGCAAAGGGAGAGATGGAAAATGGAACGTTGTGTAGGAGGAATGGTAAAAAGGTCAGCGTGACTAGTCCGCAAGGATCATGATGGGCAGTAATATGGAAAGGTAGGTTAGGGTCAGATTGTGAAGTACCTTAAATGCCAAACAGGTGAGTTTATTTTTTAATGCTAGAGGTGATAAGGGAGACACTAGGATTTTCTCAGCAACACAGTCAGGTTTACCTTTATTGAAAATCACTGGCAGAACCAATTAGAGAGAGGAGAGACTTGATGCGGGGAGGCCAGTGATGACTGTTCCAATAGGTGGTGATTTGAGTCTGAGGTAAAGTGATGACTGTGCAGGTAGAGAGAATGACAGATACAAGAGACATCACGGAGAAAGACAGAATGTTTGGCACCCGAATTGATTTTTTTTTTTAACTGAATGGATTTTTGAAGTAAGGAAGAGTAAAGAGTTGAATTTATGAACCTGGGTGACTAGAGGAATGGTGATTCCCTTGACAGAAATAAGAAAGTTCAGAAGTAGTCTTTTTGGGGGAGAAGATAATGAGTTCTGTGAGATGCTGGTGGAACATTTAGCTTGAAATGTCCAATGTGTAGATGATGCGGTGGCATTAGAACTCAGAAGAGACTTTAGAGATGCATGTATAGATCTAGGAGTCATGCACACAGAAACCCATGGGAGTTTTGCAAGAGTACCAAGAGAGAAAAGAAGGGGGCTTGGGACATAGCCTCCAGTGGGACAGAACTGATGATCTAGGACATGTGATTGGAATGATGGGTAAGAACCTTGAGAAGGAACAGGTAGGCACTTAATCAATACCTGCCAATTTATTAAAAATCCCAGGCAAAGATTTAAAAAAGAGCATCACAAAACCTCAGAGTTGGTAGGGACTTGAGAGTTTAACATATATCTGCAAAGGAATCCTTTCAAAGTACCTCTGATGAGAGGTCATCTGTTTCTGCCTGGAATCCTACATGAAAAACAGGAAGTTTGAAGAGTATCTCTTTAGAAACCACTGTCTTTCTCTCCACTGCCCCAGTTCAATTCAGTTCAATTTAACTCAGTTGATTGGAGGTTTAGTCCAGGGGTAGGGAGCCTATGACCCCAAGGCCACATGTGGCACTCTAAGGCTCAAGCATAGCCTTTGACTGAATCCAAACTCAAAGGGCTGTAGGTTCTGCACTCTTAGTGAGTGCAAGGCATTATATTTAGCCTTGCATAAATAAAATAAATAAATATATTATATTTAGCTGTGGAGATGCAATAAATAAACAACCTCTGCCCTGAAGAGGGTGTGTTTTAATTGGGATGATAAGATATGTATAGAAGTAAAGACAAAGTGTGTTCAAGGTAATACAAAATGCTTGTGGAATAAGGAAGAAATGTGGACCCCACTCAAAACAAAACAAATACTTCAAATGTTCAAATGAAAGGCCCCTCCCACTTTTGGGGGAAGGGGAAATAGGAGGGAAAGAAAAATAATTGGGAAAAACTAATTTAGAAAAAGAATGAAAAAGGACCTCTGAGTGATCACCTTCTTCTTCCCCATTCAGACCTTTCCTTTAGAAGCAAGGATCTTTTGTCTGCTTGGGATTTTTAATTAATGAGTAAGGTTTTCATATTTTGTTGGGTCTTCAATCTCATTTACACTAAAACCCCAAAGCCCCATCAGTTCATAGCACACTCCATCTATATTCCCTTTTCTTGTTCAGTTCTTATCCATGAATTTAAATATGGAGAAATATGGATACAAGGGCTCTATCAACCGGCTGATGACCTTCTCATAGTTCTTTTCATTAGCAAATTTAATAATAATCTTTTTTTATCATGACAGCCATGGAAGTAGTTAGTGGACAGAATTGTGGGCTGAAGTCAGGAAGACCTGAGTTCAAATCCAGCCTCAGACACTTACTAGCTTTGTGACCCTGGGCAAGTCATTTAACCCTGTTTGCCTCAGTTTTCTCAAGGTCAAAATTAAGAACAATAATAGCACTTATCTCTTAGGGTTGTTGTGAAGATCATATAAGTTAATATTTGTAGAAGGGACATCTCACAGTTCCTGGCATATAGTAGGTGCTGTATAAATACTCATTCCCTTCCTTTCCTTTTGTTATGCTTTCTTTACCTCATTTGATCTTCACACGACCCCTGAGATAGGTAGGTCAAGCCCTGGTTCTAGCTGTGACCAACACCAATGAGTTGTTTGATCTTAAACAAGTCATTTGACCCTTATGGACCTCAGTTTCTCCATCTCTGAAAAATTAGTATGCAGCAGATAATCTCTAAGGCTTTTCTCTTCTTGCTCTGAAATTCATGACTCTACTATCCCATTTTACAGATGAGCAAAACTGAGGCTCCTAGAGGGAAAAGGACTCCAAACTAACAGAGAAAATCATTATTAGCAGAACCAAGCCCACAGCACAGGCCTCTGGATTGCTAGTCCAGTGCTTTCTTCATTGGCAGTTTAAGTGAAGTAAGGAACACTTTGCCAATGCTCACTGAGCACACAACAACCCTAGCTCCTGAGTCTTTTGGTTTTTTGTTGTTGTTTTTTTTAAATTTTTCCTCCATTCACAGGAAGTTATGGTGAGCCACATCCCGCCACCTTCTCACATGCAAGATAACAACATCCACTTTGTTCTTTCTATTTGTCCTTTGCCATAGAAGAGCTCTTAGGGAGGTCATAGTCTGCCTCACTGCTGACCATTCCCATAACTAACATTTAATAACATTGTGCTACACTCGAAGGAAGGAAGGAAGGAAGGAAGGAAGGAAGGAAGGAAGGAAGGAAGGAAGGAAGGAAGGAAACAAGTATTTATTAAGCACTTACTATGTGCCAAGCACTTTAAAATATTATCTCATTCAATCCTCACAACAATCCTGTGAAACTGAGGAAACTGAGGTAGACAGAGATTGAGTGACTTACGCAGAGTAATATACCTAATAAGTATTGGAAGTTGGATTTGAACTCAGATCTTCCTGACTCCAGGCCCAAATCTCTATCTGCTGGTGATGGCAACCACAGGTCGAACTCTTAAGAGGCCAATATAAATCTGTCTGCTTCACTATTTTGACAATGCCTTCAAACACTCCTTATTATTGCAACATTTTATGTCCCATAGCTGGTCTCTATCCATAATATCTAGAAAGATATATTCACACATACTTGGCTTCTCTTCCAGCCTCAGCAAATGAGAATAATCGATTAAATGGGGGCAATTTCAGTTTAAGGCCTAAGTCATTAGAAATGTATGGCCCATTTCAACAAGATAATTTGCCTTCCTAGGAAAGAAAGACATTCTTAGATCACTCACAAAGTGTACTACCTATGTATGGCTCATTCTTCTGTGATTTTTGAAGGCTCAAGATAAGAAGCCCTATCCCCAAATATGAACTCTGTCATTGTTTTGTTCCTTCTGTTCCTGAATTTTTTAAAACAATATTTCTATATTGATCATGTTGTAAAAGACCAAAAAAAAACAGAAAAAGGAAAAAAGAAAAAGCCATTACTTTGCTCTGCATTCAGATTCCATTAGTTCTTTCTCTGGATGTGGTAGCACTTTTTTAAATCATAAGTTCTTTAGAATTGTCTTACAATCTAAGACATGGTAAATCTAAGATCATTGTACTGCTGAGAAAAGCTAAGTCATTCACAGCTGTTTATCATACAATATTGCTGTTGCTACGTATAGTGTTCTAGTTCTGTTAACCTCACTCAGTTCATATAAGTCTCTCCAGGTTTTTCTGAAACCATCTTGTTTGTCACTTCTTACAGCACAATAGCATTCCATCACAACTTGTTCAGCCATTTCCCCATTGATGGGTATCCCCTTAGTTTCCAATTCTTTGCCACTACTAAAAGAGTTGCTATAAATATTTTTGTACATTTAGGTCCTTTTTCATTTTTGTTTTTTAATCTCTTTATAGACCCAGTAGAGGTATTGTTGGGTCAAAGAGTATCCACAATTTTGTAGCCCTTCAGCATAGTTCCAACTGTTTTCTAGAATGGTTGGATCAGTTCACAACTCCACTAACAGTGCATTAATGTCCCAATTTTCCAACATGCCCTCCACATTTGCCATTTTCCTTTTCTGTCATATTAGCCAATCTGATAGGTGTGAGGCGGTACCTCAGAGTTGTTTTATTTTGCATTTCTTTAGTCAATAGTGATTTAGAGCATTTTTATGACTATAAAAAATAGTCATAAGCTTTGATTTCTTCATTTAAAAACTACCTGTCCATATCCTTTGACTATCAATTGAGAAATAAGTTGTATTCTTATGAATTCGACTCTGTTCTCTATGTATTTGAGAAATGAAGCCTTTATCAAAGAAACTTGCTACAAAATTCCTTCCCCTCACCTGTCCCCTCACCCTCACAGTTTTCTGTTTTCCTTCTAATCTTGGCTATACTGGTTTTATTGTTCTTGAACTTTTAAGAAGCAACTGTGAAAATGCAAATACCCCTGGAAAGGGCATACATTTTCAACTCGTATAAACTGATAGCTGACAGAAGTGAAAGGAACTTCAGAAGACATCTAATCCAACCTGTATCTGACCAAGAATCCTATTATTAATAAAGGATCCATAGGCCTCTACTTGAAAACCTTCATGGAACAGGAACTTACCCCATCATAAAGCAGTTGATTCTTCTTTGGGATGGATCCAATGGTAAGGAGGCTTTTGCTAATGTGAAGCTAAAATCTGCTTTTCTGAATCTTCCATCCATTTTTCTCACATCTGCCCTCCAGGATCAAATAGACCAAGGTAAGTTCCTCTTCCACATGACTGTCCTTCATATATTTAAAAATAATTTATTTTCTGTATCAAGGTCTTTCTTCTCTATGCTAAACATCACCAATTTCTCCAATCTTCCACTGTCTTCAATGACTTCATTCTCATGTAGTAGAAACTCTAGGTCTTTCACCATCCTGGGCATCCTCCTCTGGATGCACTGCAACTTATCAACAGCCTTCTCAGAATGTGGCACCCCAAATGAGCACAGATATGGTCTGTCCGTGGTAGGAAGCAGTATATCTACCATTAACCATGTCCTAGAAACTATGCCTGCTTTAATGGAATATAGCCTAGAGCTGGTCTATAGGGCTGCCATGTCATATGCTATCAGCTCATTGAGCTCAGTATTTGTTAAAACCATCAATATCTTATTCAAGACATTGTCATCTAGTTAATTTCCACCTCCAACCCTGGATCATCCATCCAAGTCATTGATAAAATTATTGAACAGCACAGAAGGAAGGACAAAGCCTTGGGGCATTTCTTTGGAGACTTCCCTGTTTGTTGGATCTTGTCATTTAATGCTGAATCTACCTGACTATTACTGTGAAATAGTCCACATCTTTCCATGCACTAATGAATGTGTATTTATTAAGTACCTAGTATGCTTCAAGTTCTGTGGATAAAAATACAAAGAATAAAATAGTCCCTTCCCAACAGGAGCTTACATTCTAAGGGTAGAAACAATGAGTACACACACACACACACACACACACACACACACACACGTGCGTGCGCACGTGCACATGCACACCCCCCCATATGTATGTATATCTCTACATGTATGTATATATAATATATAGACATGTAAGTATGTATGTGCATATATGTGTGTATGTATGTTCATATATCAAATAAATTTAAGAAGAATAAATGAAAATAAATACAAAGCAGTTAAAAAGAAGATAGTTTGGCAATTGTGATCAGGTAAGGCTTCATGTATAATGTGGTGCTTAAACTGGGTTTTGAAGGAAGAGAGAGATTCAGTGAGACAGAGGAGGGGACAGAGGGCATACTTGGAATGAGGTATAGCCAGTAGAAAGGCAGGAGGATGGGAGATGGGAGATGGATTTTCATGTGTGAAGAACAAAGAAATGGCCAGTTCTGCTGGGTTGCAGAATGCTGAAGGGAGAGTGATGCATAATGAGGTTGAAAAGATAGGCTGGGGCCAGGTTGTAAAGGGTTTTAAAAGCTAAAAAGAGGAGTTTCTATTTGTTTCTAGAGGCAATTGGAAGCTGCTGGAGTTACATGCTCTGATCTGCCCTTGAGGAATGTCACTTTGGCAGCAGTGTGGAAGATTAACTAGAGTAGGGAGAGATTGGTGGGATAGAGAAGAATATTTGAATACAAGCGTAGAATTTGATATTTATTTCAAATATATCTCATTGCTTTAACCTCAGCTCATTGTTCTAGTCAGTTGAGAACTTTTGGATCCTGACTTTGTCACTCCATATATCAGTTAACCCCTGTAGCTTCTTGTCAAATGCAGACATGGTAAGCATGCTGTCTATGCCTCCATCCAAGTCATTGATAAAACTTTTGAACCATACAGAAGTACAAGGCCTTGGAGCATTTCATTAGAAAATTCCCTACTTGTTGGGTCTGGTCAAGTAATGATGAATTTGCTATTACTGTGAACTAGTCCGCATACTTCCATCTTGTCTCCAATCTCCAAAGATTGAATAATTTTTTTTCTCAGATTTTTTCTGAAAGCTAGAAATACTATGTCTATCATACTCCCTTGATCTACCAGGTCTACTGATTCTGTCACTCAAGGAAATGAGGTCTACTGACATATATAATCTTTTCTTCATGAAGCTATGTTGGCTCTCACCACTTCCCTTCCTCAATACTCACAAACTATTCCTTTAAAAATATGTTCCACTATGCCCAAAAGACTACAAAACTGTGCATACCCTTTGATTCACTGCTAAGTCTGTATCCCAATGGTATAAAAAGGGAAAAGGATCTATTTGTACAAAAATATTTTATGGAAGCTCTTTTTGTGATGGCTAAGAATTGGAAACAAAAAGATGCCCTTCAATTGGGGAAAGGCTAAACAAACTGTGGTATATGATTGTGATAGAATATTATTGTACTTTAAGAAATGACAAGCAGGATGATGTCAGAAAAACCTGGAAAGACCTACATGAACTGATACAAAGTGAAGTGAGCAGAACCAGAACATTGAATAGCAACGTTGTATGACATAACAGCAATACTATATGATGAAGAACTGTGAATGACTTAGCCATTCTCAGGACTACAATGATCCAAGGCAATCTCAAAGAACTAATGATGAAGTATACTATGTACCTCCAAAAAAAAAAACTGATATTGACTGAATACAGACTGAAGTAAGCTATTTTTCATTTTTTTCATTCTTTTTCTTTTATTTGTATCTTCTTGTAAAAAACGAATAACATGGAAATGTTTTACATGATTGTATATGTCTTGCATATCTAATTGCTTACTATCTTGGGGTGGAATGGGGAGAGGGGAAAGTGAGAGGGATAGAATTTAGAACTCAAAACCTTTTTTCAAAAAAAGTTAAAAATTGTTTTAACATGTAATTGGGGGAAAGTGGAATGTTATATATTAAAAATATGTTTCCAGGGGATGGAGCCAAGATGACAGAGTAGAAGGATGAACCTGCTCTAGCTCTCCCCCCATGGCCCATAAAATAACTGTAAAAAATAACTCTAAACAAATTCTAGAGAAGAAAAAGCCACAAAACAACAGAGTGAAAGAGATTTCCAGTCCAAGGCAGCCTGGAAGGACTACAAGAAAGGTGTATTACTCTCAGAGTGGAGTGCAGCCTAGCCTGGGCCCATGGCAGAGACAGGACTGGAGCAGGATTCAAGACATGGAATCATGGGTAGTAGCTGCTGTTCCCAGATTTCTTAACCCACAAACACCAAAGACAGTTTCAAAGGTCAGTAATAAAGATCTTTCACCTGGGTGACAGTGGAACACAGTCCGACCCCAGCCCCAGCCCCAGGGCAGCAGCAGTTACTGCAGCAGCTTCCACTTTTGGAGTCCTTGGCCTAAAGACCCTGGGGGAATCAAGCAGCTGGTCTGGATCTCAGCCCTGAGTGGAGGTCCTGGGGTGAGGAGGAGAACTGGCGCTGGCATGGTAGGGCTGGTGGTGGCTGTGGAGAGGGAATGCAACTCATAGATCCTGTCCAGAAAAGAGTGTTTGTGGTTTCTCACAGACCAGAGCACAGACCAGGAGAGGAGTAAACTCCTTTCCCTTGATTGTACCACCTTGGAGGAACTGAGAACTTACAGGTCCCTAGAGTATATCCTCCACTTGACAAAGGACTCAAAAGTCAAGTAACTAGCTGAGAAAATGCAAAAAAAAAAAAAAAAAAAAAGGAGGGGGCGAGGAATAAGACTATAGATGATTACTTTCTTGGTAAAAAGGTATTTTCTTCCATCCTTTCAGATGATGAAGAACAAAGCATACCATCAGAAGAAGACATCAAAGTCAAGACTTCTACATCTCAAACCTCCAAAAAACATATTCAATGGGCTCAGGCCACGGAAGAGCTCAAAAAGGATTTTGAAAATCAAGTAAGAGAGGTGGAGGAAAAATTGGGAAGAGAAATGAGAATGATGCAAGAAAATCATGCAAATGGAGTCAACAGCTTGCTAAAGGAGATCCAAAAAGATACCAAAGCAAATAGCACCTTTAAAAATAGAATAATCCAAATGGCAAGAGAGGTCCAAAAGATCAATGAGGAGAAGAATGGTTTAAAAAGCAGAATGGGTCAAATGGAAAAGGAGGTTCAAAAGCTAACTGAAGAAAATAGTTCTTTAAAAATTAGAATGGAACAGATGGAAGCTAATGAATGACTTTATGAGAAACCAAGAAATTATAAAACAAAGTCAAAAGAATGAAAAAATAGAAGACAATGTGAAATATCTCATTGGAAAAACAACTGACCTGGAAAATAGATCCAGGAGAGATAATTTAAAAATTATTGGTCTACCTGAAAACCATGATCAAAAAAAGAACCTAGGCATCATCTTCTAAGAGATTATCAAGGAAAACTGCCCTGATATTATAGAACCAGAAGGCAAAATAGAAATGGAAAGAATTCACCTATCACCTCCTGAAAGAGACACCAAAAGGAAAACTCTTAGGAATATTGTAGCCAAATTCCAGAGTTCCCAGGTCAAGGAGAAAATATGACAAGCAGCCAGAAAGAAACAGTTCAAGTATTGTGGAAATACAATCAGGATAAAACAGGATTTAGCAACTTCTACACTAAGTGATCGAAGGGCTTGGAATATGATATTCCAGAGGTCAAAGGAGATAGGATTAAAACCAAGAATCACCTACCCAGAAAAACTAAGTATAATACTTCAGGGAAAAAAATGACATTTCAGTGAAATAGAGGACTTCCAAGCATTCTTGTAAAAAGACCAGAGCTGAATAGAAAATTTGACTTTCAAATACAAGAATCAAGAGAAACATGAAAAGGTAAACTGGAAACAGAAGCCTTAAGGACTCATTAAAGTTGAACCATTTATATTCCTACATGCAAAGATGTTATTTGAAACTCATGAGACCTTTTTCAGTATTAGGGTAGTTAGAGGGAATATATATATGTATGTATGTATGTATGTATGTATATATATATATATATATATATATATACATAGGTGTGTATGGGTATATATATTTGTGTATATTATGTATGTGTAGGGATGCACATAGGTGTATGTGTATATACATATGTGTGTGTGTGTATATGTATATGGAGAGAGAGAGACAAAGAGAGAGAGAGAGAGAGGCAGAGGGCACAGGGAGAGCTGAATATGAAGGGAGAATACCTAAAAAAAATAAAATTTACTATTGAATGGAATATGCTAGGAGTAAGAGAAAGGGAGAGGTAGAATGTAGCAAATCATCTCACATACAAGAGGGAAGAAAGACCTTTTCCAATGTAGAGGAAGAGTAGGGAGATGAAAGGAAATAAATGAGCCTTACTCTCATGGGATTTGGCTTAAGGAAGGAATAACACACACTGCACTGGATATAGAAATCTATTTTACCCTGCAGGAAGGCAAGGGGAAGGGCATAGGAGAGGGAAGATAGTAGAAGGGAGAGCAAATTGGGGAAAGGGATAATCAGAAGCAAACACTCTTGTGGGAGGACAGGTCAAGGGAGAGAATGGAATAAATGAAGGTCAAGATGGGACAGAGGGAAATGTGGTTAGTCTTTTACAACAAAACTATTATGGAAGTGCTTTGCATTGTTACACATGTATGACCTATACTGAATTGTTTGTTTTCTCAGTGAACTGAGAAAATGTGGAACTCAAAGCTTTAAGAATGAATGTTAAAAATTGTTTTAGGATGCAACTGGAAATTAAGCTATACAGGCAATGGAGTGCAGAAATCTATTTTGCCCTACAGGAAAATAGAGAGGAACAGGGATAGAAGAAGAGTGGGTAACAGAAGGGAGGACAGACTGGAGGAAGGGGTGGATGGGGTGCATACTATCCTAGGGTGGGGATGGGGAGAAATGGGGAGAAAATTTTGAATTCAAATTCTTGTGAAAGTGAGTGTTAAGAAATGAAAAATAAGTAAATTATACATTGAAAAAAAATGTTTCCAGAACTTTGTCGGGACAAAAAAAACATCAAATTTCACATAAAAGAAAATATTTACCCTTTTCTAGTACCATGGCCCTTTGCCCATTCTCCTCCATCTCTTAAAAATTAACAGTGATTTAGTAATCACATCTTTTCATTTTTTTCAACTTATGGCACATCTGGGCTTGGTAACTTAAACTCATTGAAGGCAGCTAGGTGTTTTCTTCCCATCTTCTGACCATCTTGGATTTTACCTCTCTCACAACCTTTTTAAAATCTATCTTTCCCTGCCTAAAGATCATTCCTTTTGAGAAAACAAAAGCAAAAGCTAAGTTAAGTAGTCTGGTCTTTTCTCTAGATGCCCATTTTCATCATCCTCTCCTCAAGCATGTCTTCTTATTCTTTCTCTCATCTTTCCCTTGCCCCTAATGTAGCTTTAAAAATGTTCATGTTATTATCTGTAGCATTTATCACTAGCCTAAATTCATTCTAGATGTTAAGCCTTCTTTCTGACCATAATTGTAGAGGGCATTTTGTATTCATCATCCATTATCTATCCTTGTTTTCATCATCTCTATCTGTTCCTATTTAAAAAAATTTTTTATTGATGCCCTTAGTTTACATGTGCATGTAAAAAATCTGAACTATTTCAGTCTCCTGTGGAGTCACTTTAGTCAGCTCCCTCTTTTCTTCCTTTATTGGAATAATTTCGGTTTGTGTCTTTACAATGTCATCCTTGCAAGCTTTAACTAAATCCCCCTCTAGAATTTTAGGTCATAAAATGCTTCCTGTTCTTTGCTGAAACTCTTTGAGATAGGCTATCTCTACTTGAGATTAAGCCTGGATTTCCTCTCACCCATTTTGAATTCCAAGATGGGAATGGTTACTTGCCCCCTGATGATGGTCTCATCAGTCCACTTTTGCCTCTTATTCTTCCTTGGTGGAGATTTTGAAGAATAAAATGACCGTGATAGTATCTCATTACTTTCTTGGCTTCTCTGCTTTTGGCAAAGAAAGAGCTCCACCAGATGTTTTGAATAGTTGAAATTGACCATTATTACATTATTATTACATCTTGTTTCAATTCCAGGTTAATTCCTCAAATTCATCTAGTTTCTCCTGCTGCCCAGGTGGTCTTTAGTAGAGTCCTACAATACTTCTATTTCTTTCTGAACTGATTCTTACCTCAGTATACTGCATCTTTCTGTTTCCCCCCTTAGTTGTGACACCTCCACGTTTATTCAACAACAGTTACAAAACACCTATCTGTGCCCTGAAGTTCTTCAGTATCCCACTATGCAAGATTCCAAAATTCTCATCAGTGTTTTCTAGGTTTCTCCTTGCAGTATGTTTTTTTCCTCATGTGTATTATTTTCATTATAATACTTTCTATCCTATAATACTGTGTCTGTCAAAAACACTTCTGTACAAATTATCTCATATAATCCTACACTATCGTGTGAGGTGGGCATGTACTGTATTATTATTATTATTTCCATTTTATAGATACGGAAAGTAAGGGTCAGAGAGTTTATGTTAGTTGTTTAAGGTCACACAGGTGATAAATCATAGAGCTCAGATAAGAATGTAGATTTGAATCATCCAATCCTTAGTTGAGTGCTCTTTCCATTATACCAAAGCCACTTCTATAAGATATTAACCCTAGCAAGAGTGAGTTAGGAGCAAGACCATGTTGTTTAGCAACTGGGTCTCCAAATGTACTCAAGACACACTTTGAAGTTTAATCTGCATTATTAACATTTTCTTAAGCTTAGACAATAAACAAATCAATAAGTTAGCTCTGATTTGTAGTATTTGCTAATTTCTTAGGTATAAATACTTACATTAAAAATTTAACAATTGTAGGGTAAGAGCTGACTCCAGTACACCTCTGTTAGGAAAAAAGTGCATAAAAGACTTCTGAGGTAGGATGGGGAAGAAACTAAGAAACAGGATAGGACGTAGAAGGTCTACCACTGCTGGGAGACTAATACATGAAACTAATTCATGCTAGAATATTGGTGGCTTACTAGATCTGCTTTACTTCTAACTGGATCTAAGTAGAGAATACTGGGTACTTTTGTGGGAATGAAACTTGAAAAAGACATTTAAAAAAAAGGGAATGCAAGATGAGTGAGGTCAGGCCAAGCCCCCATCCCTCTCAATCCACACAAAATCATAGGATTTAAGAGTTAGAAGAAACCTTAGAGACCATCTTCCAATTCTTTCATTTTACAGGTGAGTAATTGAGGCTCACAGAGACTACATCATTTGCTTAGTACAGAATATTTTATAGGTTTTCCAAAGAAAAAAAAAAGATGACACTTCATAGATACTAATGCTGGAAGTGAATTGAATTTGATTGCCCACTCATATCAGGGGCAGCGAATGGCAGAGCTGGAGTTTGAACCCATATCATCTACATTAAATCCACCAATCGTTTCAACAATATCAGGCTGTTTATTTTCAACATTCTATCTTCCCAAAGCATCAGTCCTCTTGCTCCTTCTTTCATCTTTCCCTTGCCCTCATAGTAACTTTAAAAAAGAGCTTATTTTGTCATCTATAACATCCCTCGCCTAAGTTCGTTCTAGAATTTCACTCTTCTGACCATATTTTTATAGCACCTATAAGAATACCATGGGCTTCTCTGTCCAAGGCTCTCTACTTCTGGAGGCTTAAATCCCCCCATGATCACTCTTCCCACATCTTCCAAAAAAGGAGTATGTGTGTTGGGGGAACATTGGGGTGGTTATTAGTGGACTGAGTTCTCTGACAGAATCTGCTCTCAGGTCTTTGGAAAGTGAAAGGCCAGATGGGGGATAAGGAGAATATTGAATAGCAGTGCCCTGAGTCCCTGGATAATCAGCCCTTGTTTTTGTTTCCAGACTAGCTCTAATGAAGGTCCCCAGCAATGATTAGGAAAACTGCAAGACCTTGAATGTCTTAAATAATTTCCATTCCCTGTCTATCCTGGCCTCTTTTCTTCTCTTTTCTCCTTCCCTCCTCTTTTCTCCCCTTGTGCTCATCCTTCTTCCCCCCTCCAATTCCCCCATCTCTTCCCACAATTATATAAAATTGGTTTGGCTGTGTTTCACTTCGAACTTTGGGGAAAACCCTAATCCTCAGAGTGAAATTGGGGTGGGGGTGTGAATGCTATAAGGAAATAGAACGAAAACAAATTTGGGGTGAACCACCAAGCAGAACAGTTTCTCCTAATTAGTCACCAACTTGCCAATAAGTTTCCCACTCCCTCCCCCCAACCTGTCTCCACTCAGGGTTATTTTGGAAGGTTAATGGAGAGAAATGGAGCCCTGCCTGGTCACAGACATTTTCAAAATAACCAGACCAACTTTAGCATGTGAGGTGGGGGCTTCCCTTGCAATTTTTTTTAAATATGCTAAATTGTTTCTACTTCCTGTCAGCTCTGCTTAGATAATTAAAGGTTTAGAAACATGTGTGACAGAATTCGACAAGGTGAAGGAAAAACATTATGAAGTCAGTAAAGTGCCTTTGGAAACCTTCCTACCTCCCCCCTTTCCCCTTCTGCCTTCCTCCTCCTTGTTTCTCTGGTACTTTCCACTACCCCCTCTTCCTCAGCTCTCCCAGCCAGCAAGCCCTGTGCAGGTCTGCCAAAGGGACTTACTCTCATTTGGCTCTTTAAAATCCCCCATAAGATCGCAGCCTATAGTTTAAATTATTATCCCTTCCCCAGTTATTTGCAGGAAAAAAATTTTAAAGTTCAAGATCCACAGAACCAGATTCCTAATACCAGAATTTCCCACATTATGGCATGTTGGTATGTGTGTAGGGGGGTGAGTGTTGGGGTGTTAGGGACTAGGTGATGCCCCACCTAATGATGTTCAAGCTACATTATTTATTCTGCCCCTTCACCTTCCAAATTCCCTGGATCAGTTTCAATATGTACACCTAACCCAAGAACGTAAGCTTCTTAAGGGCAGATTATGTTTCATGTTTGCCTTTGTGCCCCTAGGTCCTAGCATGGTGCTTGGCACATAGTAGGCGTATTAATAAATTCATTGGTTGATTGATTGCCTATTCAAAAAGCAAGCCCTGAGGTGAACCATTCCCAAATGGAAACGTCTCCAAATTAGTCTACAAAGTAAATTATTTTAAGAGGGACTTTGGCCACAATTTTATCCAAACTTGGCCAAAACAAAATGTCACAAAACAAAATATGGTATTGGTGCAAGGGGGATGAATGGATGAATCACTGAGCATTTATTACAGTCTTACTCTGAGCCAGGCTCCATACTAAGCCCTAGAAGGAAGACAAAACCTTCTCTCGGGGAGTTTATCCTCTAATGGGGAATGGGGGTGTTTGGGTTAGAAGGGGAGCTAGAAAAGGAGGGGATATGTGTGTGACAGTAACTTATTTGAAAATGGACAGGAAATGACTCATAAGACTGGTTTGGGGTTCATCTATCAGACCCAGGATGGCCAGATGGTTCCAGGGACAAGGAGAGTCAGGAAAATGGTTGATGTATAGATAGTGTAGCCTGAAAATGACTGGGAAGGGAGGGATGTAACCTAGGGAGATACCACAGAACCACTGCTGGGCAGATTTCTCAGTTCACTTTTCAGTCTGGCAAGGCTTCTAGAATCCTACAAGTCATTTTCACTTCAGCACAATCATTCTAGAGGAGCTTTCTCCCAAAGAACCTGGCCTGAGCTGCCTTCCACGATGCAGTTGGAGGAAGGCAACTGACGCCATTTTCCACTGAACCAAGCAGCAACCTCAAGATGGATATGTCCAGGAAGCAACTTTTTGGGTTCTGAAAGGTCTGAAGATCCTGGGAGACCTCCAAGGAAAATGACCAGCAGATAACAGGAAGGGAAGTGTCCACATCAGAGAAATTAGACCAGTAAGACCAAGTAGCAACTGAAAGAGATACACGGAGGACAGATACAGCTGCAGACAAAGAGAGAAAACAGCTTCAAACAGTGTGACCCTTTGCACCAAAGATAAATGCCAGCTATGGATTCAAGAGAAAATATCCAGACCCTAAAAGACCAGGGGTTATGTTGCCCTTTGGGCTCCTGACTACCATTGCAGGGCTCACTCTTCCCATGAACACTGTATTTGTGGGAAAGTAAGATCCAGGTTTCAGAGGGAATGTTTTGTCATAGCAATCATTCTTGTTATGTCATTTGATTAAATGCCTTTGCTAGGAGCTAATTAGATTTGTTGGTTGTTAGTTAGTGGGACTCAGGAATGATAGTGCTACAGGGTTATCCCTAGAACTATGAGAGTTACAGTCACCCCTCTGGGGACCTAACCTGTGAATGAAAAATAGAGGTTGGGGGAGTAGCCCTGGAGGGGGTGTTACAAACACACACACTCACACGCACGCACACACACACAGCTTGATGATCCAGCTCTTATAACTTCTTCCAATGCCATCTCCTTCACAAAGTTTTCCCCAATTTTTTTCTATTTTACGTAGGCACCCCCTCTCTGTACCATATACACTATCACAACACCTCCCATTTGATGACAATGATATCTGGTTGCTGATTGGGTGAGTGGTAGGATGCGAGAGCACAGCTGGAATCTAAGGTTTACTCAGCATCTAGATGAGTATATTGAGGCACAGAGCCTGGACTTGACCCATGGAATGGAGGGGGTCTGCAACTCTAAGCATTTTGTGAAGAGATTGACTTCTGAGTGGTTTGGCCAGAGAGCCACTGTAGAGACAAACCAAACTTTTAGCAAAGTTCAAAGGTTGCCACCATGGTTATTACCAACTTCCTTTTCTGAACTCATCCACCAGCTCTTCTGCTTACTGCCTTGAGTATGTAGCTTCCACCTTCTGTGCCTTAGTTCCATCATCTGTAAAATGACAGGGTTATACCAGATGATCTCTTAGGTCCCTTTTAGCTTTAAATCTATGGTTCTATAATATGACTCCTCAAATTTCATGGAAGCCAAGGATGGATGTATTGAGTACATTTTTGGACTCATATAATTTTGTGCTTCAAAGATTCTAGTATATTTTTGTCATTTTAAATTTTTGTCTTTAGAAGGTAACTATCTTTGATATCACCTTATTAGATGGTCAATATAAGAACATATCTCATAGATTTTGGAAAAGGTAAGCACTCTAAAGATAGGGAGTAGTTTCATTATTTCATATTTATATTTTTATATATTCTTATAATTCCTACAATTATTGTTTAATAATTAATAAGTAGGCATCATAATCCTTCTCAGACTTCACAGAATTCCTACCATCTGTTACCTTAGTGAAGGTTTTAAGGTAATAGAAACAGGAAAAGAAAGTTCAGTATTTGATTACACACTACTTGAAGTTTTTTTCTGAAAACAAATTTAATGAACTAATTCAAGGGCTAGGGTTCCCTAATGTACAGCCTGCTTTGGAAAGGTGACAGTTATTCATTAGTGTATGTGAGCCAATCAAATACATTAGAATCCTATTTTCTCCTAATTGACTTGATCTAATCAGCTGCCCTGGGAAAGGGTACCAATCACCCATCTGCATCTGCTGAGTCCAAATTTGGAAAATGCCAGCAAGTTCTGAAGGAGCTATTGCCACAAGACCATCAAAACAGGATGCCAGAGTCCCTTTCAAGCTTTTAATCATCCACTTTCCTAGTAAGGCCCTGTCCCCAGGCAGAGTGGGAGGCCGCCTATGTGGGATCAAGGGAACCCATTTCCCCTCTACCTCCCCCACTCAACCCCAAATCTTCTCACATTCATTGGCAACTGCCTGAAATGCCATCATTATAGCTTTAATGACTTAAAGCTTTGACTGAATGTTTGTGATTGCTAAATTGCTTTGAAAGAGGTCTCTGAAAGATTCTGGAGAATGGAAGAGATGCCTCGAGAATAGAGAAGGAAAAATGTTCTACTCTTCAAAAAAGGGAAGAAAATTACATTTGCAAGTGATAGGCTAGTGAACTTGACTGAGATCACTGCTGAAATTCTATAATATATTCTAGATGTTAGTGAACATGTAGGAAAGGAAGTGGTGATCACAAAGAGAGTAAGGCTTCATTAACAACAGGTCATAGCAGATTAACTTCTTTTCTTTTTTTTTTGTAGGGCACTAGACTGGTAAGTTGGGTATGATAGAATGAGGACTCTTTATCACCCCCACTGAAAACTTATTAAGTCTTTAAAAGTTTACAAACCTTGTCAGATAAATAATGAAATAGTATTCTATTTTACAGAAGGGGAAACTAAGGCATTGTGTGTTTTTTATTTTTTTTAAAGTTATACATGTCAGACACATGGTCCACAGGCCTGCATGAGACCCAAACCAGATTAAAATGTGATTGAGAAATATTTAGCAAGATAGATAAAAATACAACATAACATAGATAACCTTACATTTTGAATACAATCAATATAAGACTCTCAGGAATCCTTAAATAATGGATTAGTGGGTCCCATTTCTATTTGAGTTTGACACAATTGGTTTAAGTGACTTACCCAGGGTCACACAGAGAGTAAGTGGAAGAGCCAGGATTCAAACTCACATGCCCAAACTCCAAGCCCACTTTGCTTCTCAGCAAACACTTACTAATAATCTCTACTCCACTTTGCTTCTTAATAAACAATTACTAAGGGACAACTAGGTGGCATAGTGGATAGAGCTTTGTCCCTGAAGCCAGAAGGATTTGAGTTCAAATCTGGCCTCAGACACTTACTAGCTGTGTGACTCTGAGTAAGTCACTGAATCCTGACTTTCTTCAAAAATAATCGCAATAAAAATAAACAAATACTAAATACTCATGGTGCACATGGTATTGTGGATCCTTGGTCATTTAGTGAGTGGTGCTACCTAAGGGTTATATAGACATAACGTTAATCATTGGGACCATGAAGAATTAAACACTGTGGCCTAGTTGGCTAAATCAGTCACCAGAAAGTCAAAGTTTAGAACAAAGATATGGCCATTAGTCCAAGGCTCTGACCAAGGGAATCTACTGAATGGTGCCAAAAACTAAAGCCAAAGGGCAAATACAGCTTTGTTCTCTGGACATCTATCGAGCATGTCTTGTAGCCCAAGGCAGACCTTGGCTGATGCTGCCTGGCCTCCTGGAACGCTAAGTCCTTTGCAAAACTTGCTTCCTAAACCTTTGCCACCACTCATCCAGAACTCATTAAATGAAGATAATGGTGGATAGAGCCCCAAAAGACCTAAGGACAAATTTAAGGATGTCATTTTCAACCTCTGTGATCTCATTTCTCTTCCTGAGGCCTCAGTTTCTTTATCAGTAAAATGAAAGAATACTAGACAATCTCAAAAATCTCTTTCACCTCTAAATTCCTCAAATTACCAGGTCCTGCTTCCTAAGGGTCTCTTCTATGACTTTTCACATGGTGAAGCTTTTTCTAAAATCCCTGAATTGCATTCCTGTGGTATTTTAAATAATAACAATATTACTAGTAGCTTCTATATATATATATATATGTGTATATATGGACATAGATGTATATAGGTATGTGTGTGAATATATAGCTCTTTACAGTTTACAAAGCGCTTGCCTCACAATAATCTTGTGAGATAGGTAATAAAAGTGTTATTCCCATTTTATAGATGAGAAAATTTGAGACTTAGAAATGGATCAGGGAAATTAAACCCAGATTTTCAAAGTTCCATTCTAATTCTCTTTTCCCTAAATCAAGCTGCCTATCTTCAAACAAAAATGTAAGTTGTACTTAAGTCATTCTCAACAAAGTAAGCAGAATGATGCTACCTCCCAATCCTACTTTCACCTTGGAGTCAATAAACAAAATATTCCCTTATTCCAATGCCTTAGAAGCACTAGGACAAAACTTCCTACCTGATACGATCTGAGAATTCCTTGTCTTCTAATTTGGAAGAAGTCACCGGCCTCCCACCCTACATTAACTAAGTGGGGTACACTTTCCTTCTGCCAAAAGTGAAGGGGTCTCAGTTTCTGAAAATGGTTGCTTGGAAAAGAAGAAGAAAAAGAAGATATATACTCCTCTGAAGGAAAGACAGTCTATGAGCAGCAGTTCCTTATAGGTACACTCAAAACAACATAAACCATCTTGTAATATCACACATAGGTTCTCAGCATCTCTGTTCAAGACTGGAGGTGGAATGGGGAGGTGTGTGGTTGGCACAAAGCAAATGTTCTCACTTTGCTGTTTCACTATCCTTCAGGCTGAATGCAGCAGCTGTGGGAAAAAAAATCTGCTCATTATAATTAGACATAGGATCATAGATTTAGACCTGGATGGATAGATTTAGACCAACCTCTAATTTTGCAGATGAGGAAAATGAGGCCCCCCAAAATATTACCTGCTCAAGATCACTGAGGTAGCAAGTATCAGTCAGTAAACATTGATTAGGACCTACTATGATCCAGGCACTGTGATAAGTGCTGAGAATACAAAAAGAGTCAAAAGACTGTCCCTGCCTTTCAAGGAGCTCACACTGCAATGGAGAACTAGGATTTATGTGCCCCATTCCATACACTGTACATTCATGCTTCTTATAATATCATGGAAAGTCAAAGTCATTCAAGTTGACTCTTTATGAACAAAAGACGTGTTTTCTTCTGCATATTCTAGCTGCCTCATTAAACATGGTTGGCCTAGGGGAAATTGTTTTAAGTTCCAAAACAACAAAGCCACTAGCCTCCCTCATAGCTAGCCCTTACAGAAGTCTACTATATGTGATATTCTGCTAGTCGTTGGATTAGATATAAAGATGGGGAAGGTGGCAAGTCACTTCCCTTACAAAGCTTAGACTCAAATAGGGGGAACATGACATACACAGCTAAGTATGTATGATTTAAGATAGAATGTGATTAGGTCACAGGAGAGATTCAAACTGAATGCTCTAGGAAAACTTGAGGAGGGGGAGACCAAGACTGGAGTCTATGTTCTCAAAGTACTTGCAATCTATTTTAAACATATTTGTAGGATTTGATTTTTTAAAAATCTGAGTTTACAAGTTTTTCCATTTCTAGACCTGAAATGAAGGTTCCTAGACCACTGGGATTGAGCAAGACTTTTATTGTTCACTGTGTAAGAAGGGAAGGGGAGGAAATAAGTCTTTATTAAGCACATAGTATGTATGTTCCAGGTACTGGGCTAAGCATTTTTGACAAATATAATCTCATTTGTTCATCATAACAATCCTGGGAAGAAGATCCTATTCATATTCCTATTTCACAGCTAAGGAAACTGAGGCAAACGAAAGTTAAGTGACTTGCCCAGTGTTGTACAGTTAATAAGGGAGGTTGGATCTGAATTTGGGTCTTCTTGATCCTGGCTCAGCACTCCAACCAATGTGCCACCTAACTGCCTAACAACAATTTCTTACAGAGAAAAGTTGGTTCCACACATAGAACTTAGAACACCAGTAGGACTCTTTGCTCTAGACAGGTTTTACCCTGAGACAGGGTCAGCTTAAATTCCACAGTATGTCCCATGTTCCTTTTCTCCTGCCCCAGAGCATGGTATGGTGGCTCATAGAATCAGAGAAAAGACGGATGAGGGCATTGGAGGCCATAGAGTTCAATACTGTCACTTTATGGATGAGGATACTGTGGTCACATAGCTGATAGGTCTATGAGGAAGGACAATCCAGGTCTTCAGAAAGGAAACTGGCTCAGAGGAAACCTGGGCTTGAATTCTGAAGTTTAAGTGTGAATAAATCACTTAACTCCCCCCTCTTTTTGTAGCTTCACTTTCCTCATCTGTAATAAATGATCCTAGTGTACTACTTCCCTCGTGGGGTTGCCATGATGACAGCACAATATAAATTATAAATCGATCCATCATTTCAGGTCATGATTTGTTTAACACCTTTGCTCTCTCCTTGGTTTTTAGGAAAATTTTTACACCTTTCCTCTGTCCTTTGACAAGAAAATCTCTTTCAGTCTTGAAGGATGATAATATTCCTTTCTTTCCAAGCCTGTTATCCTTCTCTCAAACACACACAAACAGAATCTACCTAGCCCACTTTTCCAGGGCTATTTCATCTTTTTGGCCATGCCAAGTTTTTCTTCTTCTCTAGGACTTTTCTGGGAGGTCCACTCAGCACCAGCAGCATCAAACTTAAACACAAATTGGGGCCACTAAACAGTAAGTACATAAGGATCCTTGCAGGCTTCATTAGAAAAACACAGTTAACATTATCTATGTTCTGCTGTAATACTTCCCAAGTACATTTTAATCTGGTTCCTGCCCTTGCTTGATACCTCTACTTCACAACCAAGGTCCCCGTTTCTTTCCCCAATCAATCAACAAGCATTTATTAGTAGCTTCGACTTCCTATGCACCTGATACTGGGCTAAGTGCCATGGAAAAGGGAAAAATAAAAAAAAAAACAACAACCCTGCCCTCAAAGTTCTTATACTCTAATAGGAAAGACAACACGTATAGACATAGACTTATGTGAGATATGTAGAGTGGATGGAAGATAAGCTTAGAGATGGCAACTTTAGCAGCTGGGGAGAACAGAAAAGTCCTCCTTCAGAAGATGAGATTTGACCCGAGAATTGAAGGAAGCCAGGGATTTGAAGAGGTGAAGGAAAAGAAAGAGGGTGGTCTGAGCATGAAGAGTCATCCCGTTCAAAGGTACTGCCCTGGGGTGTCCAGCCTGACCTTTCCATCTTTTCCTTATCCACATTGACCTTCTCCCTAGCCCTGGTTAGAAATGATTCAATCTCACAAGAATTGAGATTTTATGAGAATTGGAAATGTCCAAGCTCCCTTCTACTAGGCCTCAACAAAGACATATAACTTCCCAGTTCCACTGCCTTCATTTTAGCATGGAGATAGTTGCTAGAAAGCAAAATCAAAACTGGTGATCAGAACTTTGAATCCATCCCAACCTATCTTGTCCCTCAGTCAATAAACATTATCAAACATTGGACTTCCTGGGGGACACTGAGGGAACTCTCAATGAGTGTGCAGATGGGTAGACAACTGGGAAAAGAAACGTAGGCACAATTTTCTTTTCATCTTTAACTTCAAGCAAAAAAACCCCAAACAAACAGAAAAAAAAAAACAATAAAAGCAAAGGGATCCTTTTATTCCATAAGTAAAATATTATAAATTTATAAATTATAAATATTATATACATAATATTATAAATATTTGTGACCTAGGAAAGTCATTTTCTTCTTTGGACTCAGTTTCCTTAACTGAAAAGTGATCTCAAAGCAGTTTCCAACCCGAAATGGTAGCATGGTGTCATGGAGAAGCCACTGACTAGGAGTGCGGTGACTGGAGGGATTCAGTCCCAGGGTTCTTCTCCAATCACCTGGGTTAAATAACTTTGGGCAAGTCATCTGAGGCCTGGGCCTCACTGTTCTTATCTGTAAAAGTGGCAGAGTTGAACTAAGTCATTTCTAAGGTTCCTTTCCTTAAAACGCTAAGATTCTAGGAGATCAAGCTTAAGAGAAAGCCAGAAGAAGGATGGAGGAGAAGGTGGAGAGGTATATATTACTAGGAAGGCGGAATGGAATGGGTGAGTCCTGGGAGTGAGCATATTCAAGCAACAATCAAGAGATCAATTTTCCAGCTTAGTCTCAGAACAAAACTTAGATTTTCCCAAATAGCTGTGAAGTTGAAGTACCAGATTCTGAATGACACATAAAAGCCACACATGTAACCACTTACAGGCCAATTAATATCCGGGGCTGGAGTGGGCTAGGGGTGAGGGGTAGCTGCCAGGGCTGAATTTATCGCAGAGAATGATGGCTATACTTCCGGCCCTAGAGCTGAAATGGGCTATTATGTGTCATCAGGAAACTCAAGAAAGGGGGAAAAAACAATCCATGATCAAAGTCCCTTTTGTCAACTTCTAACACGTTAATAGATGGCAGATTTTGCACTTAGTGTTCTTGCTGCAAGGGCAAGGCCAGAGTCGCTGGGTTTGATGAGGGTTAGGTTGTTTTCCCCCTCTTGCTTTTGTGTAGACCAATAAGGAGGTCACTCTCTGATTGCCCACCTTCACCTCAAAGTCAACCAGACAAGGCTGGCCTTCAGTGTGTGGGGAGTGAAGGTGGGGAGAGGGGACAGTTGGAGGTAGGATTCCCCACTTTTAAAAAGATTTCTCCACTGCTAGTCCTAGGTACCCAAGGCCCAGTTCCTACCCTAAGCCTAGACTGGATTTGGCACCAGAAATAAAAAGGATAGCTCACATTTCTATAGCTTCAGAATTTACAAATTTCTTTACATAATTACTGAGTTTGTTGATTAGGCATACAGTCAGCAAGCATTTAGGGGACCTTACTGCATTCCAAGCACTATGCTAAGCAATGAAAATACAAAGAAAGGCAAAAACAAGGTCCCTGGCCTCAAGGAGATCATCTTCTAATGGGGGCAACAAAAAAGAAAAGAAATTGTATATCCAAGGCATACAATATAGATGGAAGGTGATCTCCCCATTTTGCAGATGATGAAATAAAAGCTTGCAGACATGAAACTGACTTGTTCAGGATCACATAAGCTAATGAATATTGGAGGCCAGGTTTGAGCAGATCTTCTGGACTATAAATCCAATTCTCTATCTTCTCAGCAACACTACTTCTGCCACATTGTCGGGGAAATTTTCTTCCAGCCAGAAAGCATTATGACAATATATGAACACCTAGGTTGCATAGTTGATTGAATGCTAGACCTGGAGTCAGTAAGATCTGAGTCTGAACCCTACCTGAGACACTTCCTAGCTATGTGACCCTAGGTAAGTCTCTGTTTGCCTCAGTTCTCTTATCTGTAAAATGGGGATGATAATAACTGCACCTTCTTCCTAGGGTTGTTTTAATGATAACAGGAGATAACATTTGGAAAGTGCTTTGTAAATTTTAAAATAAATGTTCTCTATTATAACAACTCCGATTTTTATAGTACTTCAAGATTTACAAAGCCCATTCCTCATATAAGTCTGTGAGATAAGTAGGCTAGATATGAGTAGAACTGTTTAATGGAAAAGGAAACAGGTCCCAAGAAACTCAGTCAGCAAGTATCAGAGATGAGATTTCAGCCCAACTCCCCTGAATTCTCATCCAAGCGGTTCTGTCACTGCCCCATGCTTCCAACCTGACCTCAGCCAGATGAAGCCTAGTCATTGTGAGATCTCAAGGTTTCTTTCTTTCTTTTTTCTTTCTTTCTTTTCTTTTCTTTCTTTCTTCCTTTCTCTCTTTCCTCTTTTCTTCTTCCTTCCTTCTTTCTCTTTTTTCTTTCTTTCCTCTGTCTTCCTTCTCTCTCTGTGTCTCTGCCTTTTTCTATCCCTCAGTCTGTATCTGTGTCTCTCTGTCTCCTTCAGTCTCTCTCTCATAACTACACAACCAGTCCTCCATAGCAAGATTACCTTTCTAGCCACACAGAGTTGTTGACTCAGTCTGGTTGCTTCCTTGGTTGAAAGACCTCAGATGCCTTGATACAGCAGGGACCACAAAGGCATACTCTGTTGGATGTTAAGTAAACAAACTTTTGAGTCTGCGTTTTATTGGTTCCATACCATCTGCCATCTGGTTGGAAGGCAGGAGGGGGTGGGGAAAACCAAGCTAAGTTCCCCCCCTTTTTTTTTTCCTTTTCCCCATGAAAATATTCTAAGGTTGAGATCTGGCAGCATCACAGTGTGGTTAAAAACCGCCTAGTTTCCTATGTGGTGAACAACACAGGAAAACGGCTTAACTTGCAGCTAAATGTTGGAGGATGGTTCGGGTCCTCCATCTGCTAGGCAGCCTGTTCTGTGAAAGCTAAAGAAACACATATGCAAATATCTACAGCTCTGCTTCCAAGATCTGAAGAATTGTTGTGATGTAACTGCAAGAAGTGGTTAGTTAATACTGACAAGATGCGCTCAGACCAAAGGCGAGGACACCACATATGGTAACATGACTTCTGAAAACTGAAGCCGGCGGCACCCTTGCCTCTAATGAAAAGCAGGTTCCTTCTTGAAGACTTGGGAGCCGCCAAACTTGTAATGACTGGGAAAAGGGAAAGGATACACATATTGGGACAACAATCCCAGGTTCCCACCCAGCCACAGATCTTTTATCTGTGAAAACGGTGAGGGGGATATCTTGGCCAGGCGTTCCACTCCCTTTGGTCTGCTCAGCTGACCTAGGCCAGTAGGACCTACGATTCTTCCATCTGCAAAAGAAGGAAAGGATTCAAGTGGAGAACAAGAAGACCCCATCAAGGCTAGTTAATGCAAACCAGCTTGGCACTGAAATCTTACTCCAAGTGGTGTCTGACTAGCAGAGTTTCTTGGAGGAGTAGAATTAGGAGATTGTTAGATTATTGGCGTTAATCAGTAAAATTCCTACCCTATACTTACTAGCTGTGTACCCCTGAGCACGTCACTGCATCTCTGTCTCTCTCTGTCCCTCTCTGTCCCTTTCTGTTTCTGTCTCTATCTCTCTCTCTGTCTTTGTCTGTCTGTCTCTCTGTCTATGTCTGTCTCTCTCTCTGTCTCTCTCTCTCTCTGTGTCTCTGTCTCTCTCTCCTCAGTTTCTCCATCTCTAAAATGGGGGAAATAATGATACCTACTTCATAGGGAGGTTGTTGTTGATTGGTTTTGTTGGTATGAGGAATTCTCAATATGGAACAGCCCCTTCACTGGACCCAGATTGGCACTTGTCTGCAGTTTTTAACCTTAAACTCAAGGTTTCCTGGGGGGCACTGACAAGTTAAATGTCTTGTCTATAGTCAGAAGCTGGACTTGCTCTTAGACCTTCTTAGCTCTAAGACTGATCCTCTATTTACCATACCCTTGCTGCTTCTGAGGATCAAATGAGAAAATGTAGATGAAAATGTTTTGTAATTAATTTTGAAGAGTCAAATGTAAGGCATCACCATCATTATTATTACTTACCATGATCATCACTTAATTTTGATTCCACAGGAAAGCACTAAGAGCAGGCAAAGTCCCACAGAGGGCTAGTCTAGTCTTACTTGACTCATCTAAAACAAGAAAAGTCTTTTCTCCAAAAAGTGAATAATTACCACTCTCCGCAGGCTGAGGCCTGGTATTCCGACTAGAACTGCATCTCTTTTGGTGAGCATGTGGTGACTTCTAAGCATCCCAAGGAAGCTAACTGCTTTTCACCCTTCATTCTCAACCTCTGCCCTTTCTGCCTCACAGAGGACATGATTTCATGACAATAGGTCATGGATAGGGGTGGGAAGCAAGGAATAAAACAAGAAACAGAGAGATCAAACAAGAAAGGATGCAACTTGAAATTTTCAAGAGAACAGACTGTATGCAAATTAGATCAAGATTAAGCAAAAACACTGGAGATCTTCTTGCAAAAATAATATCTGGCATTTGTGCAAAGCCTCACACTTGGCAAAGCACTCTCCCTGCCATTGTTTGATCTTTACCACAACCCTATGAAGTAGGCAAGGTAGGTCATCTTATTCCCATTCTACAGATAAGGAAACTGAGCCTGAGAGAATGGAAGTGGCCCCTCCAAAATGCAGAGAAAGGACTTGAAACCAGGGCTCCGGATTTTATTCTCATTGGTTTTTCTGTGATTCTTCTAACTATGCTCCATGTCTGGTTGGTGTCCTCAGAAAAATCAAAAGCTAACTCTGAAATAATGTGGGGGTGAGAAAGGAGAGGGGATGATACATATACAACTGATCTTACTTTCTCCAGTGTGTACATGAATTAGCTAAAAAATCAGAGAAGAAATGGAAATTCTTACCACAGTCCCAAACCAGTCACCAACATCAGAAAAGTCCACAATTCTTCCATCTTTGTGGCCACAGAAATGTCTATGAGACTTTCAGAAACAGAAATTTTACCAACATGGCTACTTCATTCTGGACACTGAGTGGGATACATTAGTAAATAACACTTAGACCTGATACTCAGGGAGTTTTCTCTCAAGGAAAAGAAAAATAGTAAATGTTCACAAGTAACTATATGCAAACTTGACCACAATGAGTGCCATATAGAGGTAAAAAAATGTCATAAACAATAACTCACATTTATAGCACCTTTCAAGGTTCTTCAAGGTATTTTAACTCCATGCAGATTTTACATTACATACAGTTATCAAAATGATCTTCCTAAAACGTGGATCTTGCTACATCAACTCCACCCCCACCCCTATTCAGTCAACTTCAGGTTTCCCTATAGCCTCCAGGATCAGATATTAAGTCTGTGTTTGGCATTCAAAGCCATTCATAAGCAGGCTCCTTAATGCCTCTCTAGTCTCCTTGTATCTTCTTCCCTTCCATGAAGTCTGCAGTCGTATGACACTGGCTTCTTTGCTATTCCCAATATTAATATTAACCATCTTAGTAATAATAGTGATAATGGAACTGTTTCTCACTTGTGACACTCCATCTCCCAACTCCATGATTTTCACAGGCTGTCCCCCCTGCCTTAGAATCCTCACCTTCCTTGTCTCTACCTCCTGGCTTCCCTGACTTCCTTCAGGTCTCAGCTAAATATCCTACCTTGTACAAGAAGCTTTCAAGAGTCTCATTTTAATGCTAGTGTCTTCCCTCTGAGACTATTTCAAATTTTCCTGTGTGTTTCGTTTGTACATAGTTGCATGCATGTTATCTCCTTTAGTAGATTGACAGAGACACTTTCCCCCCTTTCTTATTATCGCCAGTACTTAGCACAGTGATAGGCACATAGTAGGCTCTTAGTAAAGGCTGATTGAGTTGACTTTTGATCCTTAAGACAGTCCTGTGGGAAAAGTGTTATTATTCCCCCCATTTTTGACAAACTCACAAAGTTTACATGATATACCCAGAGTTACCTAGCTAGTGTCTCAGGTAGTATTCAAATCCAGCTCTTTCTGATTCTGACACTGATGCTTTATCTACTACAGCACCTCAGTCCAAGAAGGGAGAACCTTCCCTCCCTAAAAATCACACCTCAAAAGCCAGGGTATAGCAGGAAGAAAATAAAGCACTAGAATAGGAGTGGGGACACCCAGGTTCTGAAACTCTTGGCCTTGGTGTTCACTAGCAGAATGTGCTGGGGTATTCCCTTTCCGTCTCTAGGCCTCAGTCTCTTCATTTGCAAAATGAAGAGGTACTTTCATCTATTTTAGATGATCTCCCAGACTCCTTCCCGCTCTAACATTCTATGATTCTGTATTCATTAGATTCTGGAAATAAATCCCTGAAAACTCTCTCCAGGAGGACAGAACTGGGCTCCATTCCATTTCCTGTGCTTTTATCTGTCCCATAAATCCCAAGATAAGAACTTCTGACAATCCTCACCTATTTCCCTCGTCAAGCATTTAAGTAACATCGTGAGCCCAGGAGTCTAACTAGACCCATAGTTAGGGTTGGAGGTTAAACTCTGGGCCACAAGCCAAGCTTTCAGAAAGGGCCTCATTCTAAACTTTTGTCAGTTGCCAGATCACCAGACTTCTTATAGAGAGCTGTTCTCTCCCTTGGTTGGTACCCCTTTCCACTTTGGGGACCCTCCTTGGAAAATGCAGGAAGAGTCACTTACATGGATAGATGTGTCAGAGTGGGGAGAGGGGTGGAGGATCCGGATGGTGAAAAGAGCTCATGAGGAGAATATAGAATTACAGAGGCAGAAGGGAGCTTAGAAGTTCAAGCCCCATCTAGGGAGGAGAGAACTGAAATGCAGAGAAAAGAAGAAATTTGTTCAAAGTCCCACAGCTTGGCCTGTCAGAACCAAGACCAGAGAAGCTAGGTACCCAGATTCTAAATGTACTGTTCTTTCTATACCACTCCAAAGTAGAAATCACAGATTTTATTAGCCTCAAGGAGCTTTCAGTCTAAGGAAATAGACAAAAATACATGATAAATAAATAGAAATTGGAAAAAAAAATCATAAAAACAAGGACGTGACTATTGTCTCCCAGGTCTGCATGTGTCAGTTTTGCCAGTATTGTTAGAATAAATGGAGTGATGAGTAGTCAAGCAGGGTTAGACCAGGAGACTTTCTTGGAGGAAGTAAGTTTAGAAGATGTGGGAACAGTGGTACCAGTCAGTGTGTCTCACTCCACATCAGAAGTTATGTCTGCAAGGCTGGTAATGGAGAGGAGAGTGTGGCATTGGGAAAAAGAACTCTGGACTGGAAGTAGGGAGATCTGGTGCATTCAAGCCCTACCTCAGTCTCCTTTTTTTTTCAGCCAAAGTCAAACAAAGCTTATTAAAGATTCTCCATATTGGACTGACTCTTAAGAAGCCTAACCATTTGTGACACTTGTCTTGACAAGCAGACCAGATAGAATCTCAGCTAGAGAGAATCAGAGCTGGATTGAATCTGAGCCCCTACCTCAGTCTCTTATTAGCCATGTGATCTGAAGCAAGTCATGTCCCCTTTCTAAGCCTCACCAGATTTCTTTGGAAGTGAGGTAGCTGCAGAAGATGATCATAGCTATCCTTCTTCCCAGCTCTAATATTTTATGACTGAAATAAAAGATCAGAAACTACTTTTAAAACGTAGTAAGTGATATAGGGAAAGGAGTGATTGCCATTATCAATAGGTATCATGTAGTTGTCACTTTTTTTTTAATAGAGCACTTTTTTGACTTACCACTCAAGTTTCCTCATGCCCCACAAATACTTAGCATCCTGTTTTGTACAATTCCAGTTAATACAGAATCCACCCTATTTATCATACCTCTGATGGGTCACAGAAAAGTCCAAAGAGGGTTTTTCCCAATTTTTCTATTTTATGAGAGGCGGGTTGTTGATCTAAGAGTAAGATTCTCTCACAGAGGGCAAGAAATCCCAGGCTCAAGTCCTGAGTAAGCTCAATTGCAAATGATCTTTGAGGATGCAGATTGAAACATACTATTTTCTTTCATTCTCTCTTTCTTTGTCTTATTTTGCTTTTTCTTTCTCGTGGTTCCTCCCATTCATTCTCATTCTCCTTTACAATATAACTAATGTAAAAATATGTTTAATAAAGATATATGTGTAAAGTCAATATCAGATTGCACTCCGTCTTGAGGAGGGGGGAGAAGAGGGAGGTGGAGAAAATTTAAAACTCAAAAGCTTATAGAAGTGAATGTTGAAAACTAAAAGTTAATTAATTAACTAACTTTTTAAAAAAGATTTTTGAAGATGTGTGAGGCATCATGAAAAGCACATTGAATTTGGAGTCAAACGACCTTGGTTCAAATCTGACCTTCCCTACTTACTACCTGTATGACCCTGAAAAAATCACTTTATCCCTTTGGCCTGAGCTCCCTCATCCACAAATAGAAGGAATTGTATGTGATGCTTTCTAAAGTCTATAAAACATTATATCTCAGAAATTCTCCCTTGACAAGGTTAAAGGTTCCAAGGCCACCAACCTGGGATGAAAAAAAAGAAAATGGTGGGACATTGGACTCCAGCAGCTATGACCGGCTGTGGCTGTTGTTCAACCATTTCAGTAATGTCCAGTTCTTTGTGACCTTCAGATTTTGGGGTTTTCTTGGCAAATTTCCTTTTCCAGTTCATTTTATAGATGAGGAAACTGACAGGGTCAAACAGGTATTAAGTATCTGAAGTCTAATTTGAACTCAGGTGTTCCTGACTTCAGTCTGGGCACTTTATGTACTATGCCACCTAGCTGAGAGGTAAGGGAGAAGAGAAAAGGGAATTGGGAGTCAAAGAAAGACCTTGTTCAATGCCAGCCCTAGATCCAGAAAAAGGGAAAGGTACCCAATAGTGTCCCTGACCACATGTGATCCTGCTTATGATAGCATGGAGGCAATAATATTTGGTGAAATAACTGAGGCTCCTCTAATTATTTAGTCATCAGCAAAAGCCTTGATGTGACTCAGAAAACATATAACCACATTTGGGCTTGGGTGTCCCCTCAGACTTAGGAAAAACATGCGCAGAGCAACTTACCCAATGCAATAAATCCAAGTTTTAGATTCAAAATGTTGCCACTCAGATACAGCCTCCAAGTAAGCCAAAGGCTCCATCGAGCCTCCTGGAAGTTGCTTTTCATGGACCTCCTCTGAGGAGATTGGCTGCCAGTTCTCTGAAGGAGCATGGAGGATACCCCATGAAAATGGAGAACCAAGATGTTTGCAGTTAGAAGATTTCTACCCAAGACAGGAGATGAATTTTAAAATTCTTTTAAAATGCACTAAACCCATCCAAATTCTCCTTTTTCTCTCCTGTGACCAATATCATATTTTGATGAGATGGTTGGTTGAAGCTAGAGATTTAGTTAGTCAGTGGTCAGGAAGTGAGGAAAACTAACTCACCCATGTCGACACCAAGTTCATGGATTGATAACAGCATTGGATATATGTGACATTGGCACTGAGCTCTTTGAGTGGCTCGGTAGATAGAACACTTCACCTGGAGTGAGAAAGTTTTGTTGTTTGGTGGTGTCTGACCCTTCATGACTCCATTTGGAGTTTTCTTGGCAAAGATATTAGAGTGGTTTGTCCTTCCTTTCTCCAGCTCATTTTATAGATGAGGAAATTGAGGCAAGCAGGGTAATGTGACCAGCCCAAGGTCACATAACTAGTGTCCTGAGACCATATTTGAACTCAGGAAGATGAGTCTTTCTGACTCCAGGGAAGTGTTCTATCCACTGCACCACCTAGCTGTCTGGAGTCAGGGAGACCTAAGTTCAAATCTCAGAAACTTCTTAGCTGTATGACCGTAAGGAAGTCATTGAATCTGTGCTTACCTCAGTTTCCTTATCTGGAAACTGAGGATAATAACATCTACCTTCCATGGTTGTTGTGAAGATAAAAAAAGACAATGTTTGAAAAGCTCTTTGCAAACCTTAAAGGACTATATAGATTCTAGCTCTTAATATTAACCCCTCCAGACTAAAGCTATATCCCTAAGAGATCTCTGCAACTACATCAACCTACTTTTTTGGAGACTGTCTTAGTCCTAGCTCTTGGTCCAAGATTTCTGCAGCACTTGCCTCACACCTGTACAATACTAGGTCCCCTTCAGTAGAGACAAGAGTCACAGAGAGATACAATGGGAAAATCATTCAGCTGGTCAATAAATTAGCACTGGGTATAGACAGAAAATAAATTCGAAGGTTTCTGTCCTTAAGAGTTTGTGTTGGAAGAGGTAACATACATACATAAAAATGTATGCAACATATATGCAGAACAAGCATGAAGCAATTTAGAGGAAAAGGCACTAGCAATTGGAGGGATCAGGACCTCAGGTGGCGGTGGCATTTGAACTGAGCATTGAAGGAAAGGAAGGGTTTTAACAAAAAACTCTAGATTCAGCATTAGGAGGCCAGGGTATTGGCCTTAACTCTGCCACTTAATTAGCTGTGAATCCTCTGACAAGTAATTCTCCCTCTCTGGACCTCAGTTTCTCCTCATGCAAAATAGAGAGTTCACTGAGATGATTTCTAAGTCCTCCCCCTACCCCCTCCAACCTGTATTGGCTGTTGATGGTGGAAAGAGCACAGGAGTCAGAGTTAAGAGTCCTGCATTTGAATTCTGATCTGTCATTGACTAACTGGGTATTCTTAAGTGAGTCATTCAACTTTCCTGAGCCTCAGTTTCCTCTCCTGTAAAACAGTGGATAATAAGACTTATAGAAGGACAGATAGGTGTCACAGTGGATAGAGCACTGGCCCTAGAGGCAGAAGGACCTGAGTTCAAATCCAGTCTCAGACATTTACTTCCTATGTGATCCTGGGCAAGTCACTTAACTCTAATTGCCTTAAAAAAAAAAAAAAAGACTTGTAATGTCTACCTTGCAAGATTGGTGTGAAGAAAAACCTTTGTAAACTAGAAATCTCTAGACAAATGTGAACTATGATTCTCAGGATAATACAAGGTTTACAATCTACATTCAAGTTGGGAGACAGGACATAGGGATATAAAGATAATTCACCAAACAAATCATTACATGTGACATGCCTAATAAGGGACATGGATTCTGAACGTACACCAGCACAGAAAGATTACTACTTCTCTATAGATTCTCCTCATTAGAGTCAGTGACAGTGAACTCAGTACCTTCTCCAATCCTTTTCATTTCATAGATGATGGAGTGGAAAGAGGACTAGATATCCTGCCTCTTCCATTTACTACTTGTGTGGAGGCTACTCTCACCCTCAGTTTACTCAAAGTGAGCAACTTGGACTAGATGACCTTTGAGGTCCTTTCAACTCTGGCTCTATGACCTCTGAGGAAACTGAGGCCCAGAAGAAGGGACATGACTCCCTAAGATAATGGGGAGTTTCAAAGGAGCCAGAAATATCCCCCTTTTCCTTCATTCTCGATAAGAGAGATTCTATCTCTCTTCTCAAAGCATTTAGGATCATTTGGTCCGAAGGCTTTGAAAAACAATGGCTGCTTTCCTGACTATTGATCTCAGGATTTATACTATTGTTTGCTTTTATTGGGTTGTAATGGCTGCCTTTAAAATGTGTTAAATGGAAATGGACTAATTATGCGTGTGTCCAATAGCTACAACACTCCTGCCAAGCCCAGGCTCTGGTCAGTGTTTGAACCTGTGAAGAGTCCTTCTGGTAGGTAATTTCCCAAGCCAGACGGCCATTCAATATTGGCAGTGAGGAAAGCAAGGAGGGTGACACACCCATTTAATCTCTTCTCCAGAGCAATGTTCAGAAGGTCTTACTCTATAGGTTTTCTCTAAGATTTGGCTTAGGAAGCTGACTCTGTGTCTGGGATGGCCATTTCTGAGATATTTGCAGTGAATTTATCCATTGACTCAGGTGAACTCAGTAACTAGTAGACTCTTGAGAGTTCCTTTGGTTTGGGCTCACTGTTTTTACCCAGTTAGCCCTTTCTAAGACGATGTTGTGGGCAAAGTTCAGTTCTGGCTAATGGAGTGGAGTGGAAAGCACTTGCTTTGGAATCAGTGGGACTGGTTCAACTCCTGGCTTCAAGTACCTGTTACCCATGTGACCTTGGGTAAAATTAGTCCAATTTTCAAATCTGCAAATGGGGTTGGTCAAAGAGGGAGGGAGAAGGTCGGAGTGAGATGATCTTTGATTTCCAAATACTGTGACAGCTGAACCTTCTGCTCAGGGTCACCCTCTCCCACCTCCTCAGCATGCTTTGTACACCATTTTCTCCTTTCTTTCCACCTTTGTTCCTGCTGTTTTCTCCCCTCTTGGAATATTTGTTTTTTTTTTTTTTTGGATCCTATCTATCTAACCTGTTTGAGTTCTATTTGTCCTTCAAGGTCAATATCCCTTCTGAAGTCTACTTTGATCAAGGTATCATCCAGCTGGTACAGCCAGAGTAGATAGTAATGTCTGAGTGTATAGAAAGCAAAGTGGTAGTGCCCTATTCATCATCATTGAATTCTGTGGGTCACATATTTGTGATACAGGATGTGTATTTGTAAGAGATCCCACAGTTCCAGCTCAAGTCTTTAGGAACTGCAAATCTGGTACTAAAAGGAGACCTTGCTCAAGCCCATGCTCAGAAACAGGCTGGAAGGTCGTCTTCCAGCCATTTGTATGCTCTCTGCAAAGAAAAGACTTCCAGAGCAGGTGATATGAGTTAAATTTTGTCACACATATTTCTTATACCTGTGCCACAATATGATTATGGTTTAAGTTGAAGGCTACTCCTCCTATGGGTACTTTTTGGGGAGGAGTGAACCAAGTTCTTAAGAGAAGGTTTATTAGCCATCAGACCAGCTAATATGACAAAAAGGGAAAATATTAGATCCTAGAGGGGATGTGGGAGAACTGGGACATTAATGCATTGTTGGTGGAGTTGTGAACTGATCCAACCATTCTGGAGGGCAATTTGGAACTATGCCCAAAGAGATAATATATAATATACTATAATATATAATATATATACAATATATAATATAATATATTATGTATAATTATGTATAATATAAAATACTGTACAATACTGTACATGCTCTGTGATCCAGCAATACCACTGTCAGGTCTATATTCCAGAGACATAAAAAAAATAAAGAGAGAAAAAACCTATTTCTTCAAAAATATAGCATCTCTTTTTGTGGTTACCAAGAATTGTAAATTGAAGAGATCCATCAATTGGAGAATGGCTAAATAAGCTGTGCTATATGATTGTGATGGGAAATCACTGGCCCATAAGAAATGACAAGCAGGATGATTTCAGAAAAACCTGAAAAGACTCACATGAACTGATGCATCATAGTAAAGTGAGCAGAACTAAGAGAATCTTATACATAGTAACAGCCATAGTGTAGGAGGAGGAACTGTGAACACTGCAATCAGTCTTTAGGTACCTACTGTGTGTCAGGCACCATGCTAGGTCCTGGGGCTAAAGACAAAAATGTGAATCTCTGTCCTCAGAGGGATTGAATTCTACTGTTGGAGACAACACATGTGTCTATAAGCATGTATATGAGAAATAAAAGTTTGTTTAGGGGTGAAGGTGGGGAGGCAGATACTGGAAACTTGGGAGATCAAGAAAAGCCTTGTGAAGAAGATGGCACTTGAACATTTTGAGGGAAACTAGGAATATTAAGAAAAGGAGGTGAGAAGGGAGTCCATTTCAAGCATGGGTGATAGTAAGTCAAAGACACAGAGATGAGAAATGGAGGGACATGTTTGAAGAACAGCAAGAAGACCAATGCTGGTACATTGGAAAGCGTATGAAGGCATCCAGTGTATTATAGGGTTGGAAAAGTAGGTCAGAGTCAAGTTGAGGACTTTCAGTGCTAAATGGAAGAGTTTATATTTGATCCTGGAAGTAATGGGAAGCTATCGGGAATTTGTTGAACAGAGGAGGGACACAGTCAAATCTGTGCTTTGGAAAAACAGTTTGGGGGAAGCTAGATGGCACAGTGGATAGAGGACCCAGCCCTGGAGTCAGGAGGACCTGAGTTCAAATCTGGAATCAGACACTTACTAACTGTGTGACCCTGGGCAAGTCACTTAACCTTTTTTGCCTAAGAGAAAAAGGAGGAGGGGAGTGAGGAAGGGAAGAAGATGACTTTGGTATCCAGGTATGTTGTATAGATTTAAGATGGCATGGTTTAATGCATGGAGACTAATTAGAGGTCTATTACAATAGTCTGGGGAGAAATGAGGATTTAAACTAGTGGTGACCTTGTGAGTAGAAAAATGAGAATGGATGCAAGAGTGTAGAACAGGAAGAGGGTTTGTAGAATTAGAATTACAGAATTGAGTATTATAGAATTGCCATGAAGGAAAAGCAGAAGAAATGCAAAAAATAAAAAAAATTTAAAAAGACAGGGGGTTACATTATAGAGGTAAGTAGTCCTGGGAAAAATCCCAAGGAGAAATCATGACCCAACCTTGCCTCATTGCTGAGATCTTTAAAAGAAAGAGAAAGCCATAGTTGGGCTAGGCTCATAGGATTTAGAGGTGGATGTTACCTTAGAGGTTATTCAATACTCTTGCCCTTTATTTTACAGATGAGGAAATAAGCCAGGAAAAGTGAAATGGATTGTAAGTAGCCAACTATGCCAACATGTGTTTCACTATGGCATAGTAAACGTAGATGGAGTACAGGTAACTCTCTAAGCAAGATAATATCAAAGGCGTTGACAAAGTCACCCAGAATCCCCTCCAACTCCCAAATTCTACTCTGTGAACTTCCTTTCACCCCTATAGATTTTCTTCCTTATTTCTTCTCTCCCCCATTAGCTTTCCTTCCTCAACCAAGATGAAGAAATCATACAAAAGTCTTTACTGTTGTTGTAAAGATTGCGAAAAGGGGAGACCAGTGAAGGGAGGGATGAGTGTTTGGTGGCTTGGTTCTTACTTCACTAGGCTCTTGATGAACAGAAAGAAAAATCAAGAATGAACATGTTAACTAGAATAGTAGTCATTACCCTGGGGAAGAGGAAAGGGAAGCATCGACATGAGAGAATCTCTAGAACTCAGAGATGGAGATAAAAGGAATCCTAATAGAAGATGAAAATACAGGAGAGTAAGGAGAAGCACTGCAAAGAAACGTTGTCAACAGTCCAGTGGCAAGAACAAGGTGCAAAAACATGACTTACTGGCCAGAAGGAGAGAGAGGGTAACCAAAGACAATAATGAGTCAGAGCCTATACATGTCTGCCAAATCTTAGATAGAAGGTGATAGATGGTTATTAGCAGCAGAATCTCATAAAGCAAAAAAGAAGCAGTAGACGGCAAAACCTTGTGTCCTGGGGTCCTAGATCAGCCTTTTGACTGAATTTAAGTTTTACAAAACAAATTCTTTTATTAAAGGGATTTGTTCAATGAAGTTTGGAGTCAGTCAAAAGGCCACGGGAGGACCTAGAGGGTCGCATGTGGCCTCAAGGCTGCAGCTTCTCCACCCCTGAACTAGTTGCTATAGGAGCCTGGCAAGGGAACTAACTAAGCAGTCGTCCAAAGAAACCAAAAAAGGATGGAAATGGAAGGAAGGCAATAAACAAAATGAAAATTGAAAAGATCTGTAAAGATCTTTATAATAAACTATTTTCCCATGGAGGACAGTGTAGCCATTGTACTTGGATTCTAATATCATAGTCCCATATGTGCTTTAGTGGGAAGGTGGAAATGTCACTAAAAAGAACGATGATGAGAAAAACAGCCAGATTGAACCAAGTATAAATACAGAAGATAAAGGCCAGTGCTAACACAACTCTGTATGTATTTAGGAATTAATTCACAAAGTATCTGAAGGGAAAGAAGATACCAAAAATATGAAAAAAACCTTTTAGACCTTATTAATTTTGAAAAAAGAGAACAGTAACAACCACTGACCTATACGCCTACTTTCCCATTTAAATAAAATCTCTATGAGATTCAGCTACACATGATCTAAAGCCACCTTAAAATCTCTTATTATGACAGGTGCCATTTTCCCCCCATCCAAACATGATATTAATTCAAGATTGCTGGAAAGATAGAACCATAGAAACAAATCTGTTCAGCAACTATCTGATCACAAACATCAGGTGAGGCTTAAAATATACTTGCCAAAGGCATTCCTTGCCATGATGGAGAAGATCCAGCTCAGAGGCTAAGTTAAAGATCAAACAATTCACTGTGTGCGGTTATGTCTTCTATATGCTTCCACTCTCAGATGAAACTCTCCTGGTTACATCAAGCCTGGGGACACCTGAAAAATGTCAGTAACTACTCCAAAGAATTTGACCAAATTCTCTCTCTCCCTCCCACCCCTCCCCTACTCATTAAGAAAATAAGAAATGTGATATCAATTACACATGCAAGCTAATATGGAAATATGTTTTGCATGACTGCATATGTATAGTCTATATGATTGCTTGCCTTCTGTGGGGGGGGGTGCGAAATTTGGAACTCAGCATTTAAAAAGCAAATGTTAAATATGTTTTTACATGTAATTGAGAAAAATAAAATATTTTAAAAATAGAAGAAAAAAGACAAATTATACATTTGAAGTCATGCAAAACATATTTCCATATTAGCTATGTTGCAAAAAAATACAATTTTTTAAAGTATGTTTCTATCTGCACTCAGAAAAATCTACCCCTTTTAATACCAACCTTCTCTCATTGTTATGTGGTTTTTAGACTTGGAAAACAAAAAAATATGAATTTGAGATAAAACACAAATTCATGGAAAGAATGATGGTGAATGGAAATGGGTTTCAACGTATAACCAATGAGAAGCTTTGAAGAACAAGAATAAAAGATTTCATCAGGCCAATGAAGAAAGGGTAAGAGCATGAGCAAAAAGGAAAGGATGGTAAGGGAACAGAGAGCATGTTGCCATAGTATCTTTGTGATGTCAGAGTGAGGAAGGTCTCCAGCACATTGGACAGACTCTGTAAGGAAAACTTACAGGAGGAAGAGGCACAAAGGATGTGAAAGGGTAGGTGAGCTGCAATCTTTATAACTGGGGGAAACAAGTACACCCTAATCAATGAGGTCACAGATCTGACTACTTGAGTGTCACATCATTGAGTTGGTGTTGGTGGTCCTCTAAAACCCCTAGATCCTTTCAAGATAAACTAATAATAACAGCTAATTTTTGTTTGGCACTTGAAGGTTTGCAAAGCATTTTATGGATATTAACTTATTTGATCTTTACCTCAGCCCTACAAGATAGGTACTGTTATTGTTCAGTCATAACCAATCCTTTATGACCCCTTTTGGGGTTTTCTTGACAGAGATTTTGGAGTGGTTTGCCATTTCCTTCTCCAGATTATTTTACAGACGAGGAAATTGCAGCAAACAAGGTTAAGTGACTTGCCCATAGTCACACAGCTAGTAAGTGTCTAAGGCCAGATTTCAACTCACAAAGATGAGCCTTCCTGATTCCAGATCTAGCAGTCTATCCACTGTGCAACCTAACTGCCCAACTCTGAAGGTATTCACCTCCCAAACTGATTCTCTATGATGGCAAACATGGCCATCTTTTGCCTCAGTTCTTACCTAGTCTTTAACTACTGAATGGGTGTTGCCTCAGACAAACTGGGACTGAGAAGGACCTAAGCTTAAAGAGGCCAGAGTCATTTCCAGTCATCTTGACCTATGTCTTGTCACTGGACTCTGATGACTCTGGAGGAGAGTGAGGCTGATGATTTCACACAGCTCTGACTCAGTCCAATCTAACTCACCTGCAAGGCAAGACATCACCTTCCTGATGTCATCACTGGTGTTCTTCAAAAATGAAGGACAGGTAAGCATAATGAGATAGGTGTTATCATCATGCCCACTTCATAGATGAGGAAAAAAGTTAAGTGACTTAACCAGAGTCACACTGTAGTAATGCCTGAGATGGGATTTGAATCCTCTTCTTCATCACTGGAAGTCAATTATTCTGTTCACTAGTCCATACTGCTTCTCTGTTATCTGTGGTCTAGTCAAGCCTCTTTTACATTATACTTGAGGTTGATTTTTTAAATTACAAGACTTTACACTTATTTCTATTAAATTTAATCTTTTTAGATTTAGCTCAACATTGCAACCTATTGAGATCTCTTGGGATCTGAGCTTTGTGTCATATACAAATTTGATTAGCAAGCCTTTCTTGCCTTTATCTACATCTCTGAAAAAATAAAAAAGTTTAGCAATCACAGAACCATGGACAGATCTCTGAGAACCCAGATCTCTTTTCAAGGTGACGTCAAACTACTGATATTTGGCAGAGGATGGGGTTGGGTGGTGGATGGGTTGAAACAAATCAGCTTCACTGAATCAAGCCCACATTTCTCCATTTGGTCCACAAGAATGTCATTGGAGACTGTGACAAAAGTGATGCTGAAAGTGGCAGTTATAGCATTTCTAAATCTACTCAAAGAGGAAAGGATAGTTTGGCATGACCTGACCTTGAAAAATTTGGGGTCTTTGTAATTGACATATCCTTTGGTCACTAACCATCTCTTCAAGTGCTTGTTTTACCTGTGTGTAAGGTAGGTCCAGAAGGGAGATATACAATAGATATGTTCTTTATACACTAAGGATAAGTCAGTCCTGATGAAGGAATCAAGCCCATTTTCCAAAGCTGCCTGTGAATCCTCATAGACTCACCTAATCTTGGTTCTAGAAGGAACTTTAGGTTGGAATACTTGTCTTATTTTATGGCCTAGATTGTATTTAAGGACCCTGCTATCTCTAAATCGATGCCCATATAGGCCAATCGTTTCATTTTACAGATGAAGAAACTTAGGTCCAGAGAGGTTAAATTGTTTCCTAATTCTTAAAGCACTAGAAAAAATGTGAGTTATTATTATAATCTTTTAATTTGTCTAAGGTTACATGACTGGTTTATGGAAGATCTGGTGCCCAGGACTTCTGAATTCTAGTTCAATGACCTTTCCATTGCTGTCTCTTGAGCATTAGTCTCTGTGGGAAAGGGCCTTGATCACTAAATCCAGGAGATAACGTTGGCCTATGTGACCACTAATACTTAACTAGTGAAATAATGTATTTTTTTTTTTAAGATGAAGAGAGACCCAGAAAAGGTTAATGGCTTAAAAAGGGCAGTTTCCTAGACTCTACATGTTCTAGAATCCCAGATAATGTCTGCCATTAATATTTTAAGCAACTAATTTGACATTTTTCCATCTAATTAACTTGCATACATATGAGAAGAGAGTTTTGAGAGTGCTATGACATTTAAACAAAGTCATTTAGGTTTTTCCATTTCTGGAGGAAAGCATTCCCCCACCCTCCCCTTCTTTTTAACCCCACTGCAAGCCTGTTTTGCATTCTTGATTCTTAGACCATCTTATTAGCACAAAGGAAGGACTCAAGTTCCCAGTGCAAAAGAGCCTAAAGCCCCAAGTTGGGTGACGTGGGTGGGCTTGGCACTTGGAACTGTGGCTCTTTTAAACTCAAGCTGGTTCCCTTCTCTGCCTCTTTTCCAAATGATTTTCAATCAGAATAAAGCCACGTCACAAGCTATTGTTTTCCTGTTACCACACCAACAGAGAGGGGGGCAATTCAAAACATTTCTCCAAAACACCCATTAAGCAAGGAGATAGCTAGGGTTACAAGAGGGGAGCACAATAGCTCTGTGACAATTCTCTTTTCCAAATGACAAATAATTACTGCCATATCATCAAATAATTAAGAAGTAAAGGAAAATAGACAAATTAAGTCTATCCATTTGGGGAAGAGGGGGAGGGTGACCTAGGAGGAACGCTTGCTCAATGTTCCATAATTGAAAAATTGCATCCTAATTAGCTCCAACCCCAGAGAATTGGCAGCCCCTCTGCTCTAGCCAATCAGAAATCAGCAGAGTCACAGAACTTGCCGCTATTAAAGTTTACTGTGGATTTCAGAAGGAATTGTGCCATTTCCAAGCACGTTAAGAAAGTGAGAGATTCTTCAGCTTGTCTGGCACTGGCAGAGGATTCATTACTTAATATTTTCATCTGTGATAATTAATCACAGATTTTCTCTGCCTATCAACAGCTCCAGCAGTTCTCCCCAAGTGAACCTGGCTACTAATCTCCCAGTTTGTTAATAGCCAACTGGGCCAGGCTTAATAGGATGAGCTGTTTCAACCAATGGAGAGCTTCCATGATGATGCAACATGGCTTCCCTCTCACAGCATGGCCATGAGGAGTCACCCAGAGGGGTGGGGACCTTCCCTTAGAAAATAACCCCCACTTTAATTTGGAAGCTGGCAAAATGAACTAATGGGGTGGGTGGATAATCGCATTGAGCTTAATTTCTGCCCATGCTTTTTCTCTTCTTCTGGGAGTTTTAATTAGAAGTGTGAGAAGCTTAGGAAAGTAGTGTCAAGTCCTGAAATAAATCAAAGCCATGAGTTGAGGAATAAAACATCTTTAATTGAGATAACTGAGTAGCAAATCTGCCACCCCTGGGAGATATCCAGTGGTTTTCCCAACCCAAGATCCATGAAAAAAACAAAAGCAAAAATAGGAAATAAGCCTGGGGACTCCAAGCTCCCCATGGATTGGTTTCATCCTGCTTTTGTAAATTCAGCTTCTACTACTCTCCTTTATGAAATCTGCACCTCAGAAATTTGGATGTTTGACATTTCTCCTGTGCCATGTAGTTTCCCATCTCTATGTTTTTGCCTATGTTTGTCCATCCTTACTCCCCACATTTCTACCTGCTGAAATTTTGCACATCCTGCAAGTCCCAGCTCAAATGTTACATCCTTTATAAAACTTTCCCTGCTTCACTCAGTCAGAAGAGCTTTTTTTTCTTCTATGCTATCAAGGCACTTGGATTCTATCTCTCTCTTTATACTCATATTAAATGACTTTGTACTCTTTACTTATCTATCTTATTTCTTCTACTAGGAGAGATACTAACAGGAGGCCAGTCTTATCCATCTTTATGTCCCCAAAGGACCTGTTGGAGTAGCTTCCATGCCAAGGGGGCAACAAAAAATTTGCTTTTTGATGTTATAAGCAGCAAGTGTTATTATGGAGTAAAAGGGAGGAGCTAAATCTTCCCAGACCACACCTTCGTTTTCCCACTTGGCTGACTCAGGGGCATAATTTTCCTTGTGACACTGTTAATAAGCAGATCATGCTTCAGTGAACAGTGAGGAAACCAGTCTGGACAGAACAGAGGTTTAATATATGGGAGGAGTGGGAAATCAAGTCAGAAAGATAAATTGGAGCCAGAGAGTGCAGGGATTTAATTATACACCTGGCCAAAGAGTTTGAATTTGATCCTGTAAACCAGAGATGTCCAGCACTGAGACTGTACCCCTGATGGAGGCCAGGAACCTGATAAAAATAAAACTGGAAAATATTTAACAAAATTCTAAAAATTACAATAGAACATCAATAATGTTCATGTGGCTTTCTAAATTAAGGGATTGCTCACAGGCATCCAGTCCTCCTCACTTAAATCCAATTCACTTGCATGTCATGGCATCACCTCCCTGATGTCATGGTTCTCTTTGAGAATGAAGGATAAACAACAGGGTCCTCATGTATTTTTTTTTTTTTAGTTTTAGTAGCTCCTGTTCCCATTTGAATTTGATACCATAACTGGAGACAATGGGGAGCGCTTGAAGGTTTTTCAGTAGGGGGTAATGAGAATAATCTATATTCCCTATGCAAAAGGCATACAAAATCCCAGTAGACTCTGTCAGGCTATTTACTTATTAAAACTTACCTGAATCCCAAAAGACAAATGGACCAGCTGCCTACAGCCATTCCAGTCTCTGGGTCCTACTCAGATGGGAGCATTCTTAGAGTTCCAAAGCTTCCTCTACCTCCAGTCCTTACAGACACTCTGCAGGGTGGTCAAGAATGGCCATACATTCCTCTAGCCTACACTGAACACAAAGGCCATGCCACTCAGAAGTGGCCAAGTGAATGTTCTTCAAGTCCCATTTATTATTAGTGACACTAACCCAGTGAACGATTACTCAGTGACTACAGGGACAGAATCCAATTGTCCCCATCTTTGCTCAGGGAGACTGGGCTTCAGCTGTTTTCTTCCCACCTAGGTTTTCTCGGTTCTTATAGAAATATATCAAGTGCTTGGCCTTGACTAGGGCTCTCTGGCTGTTTTAGAGCCTTTTCTCCCCACAAACAAAGCAGTTATGGGACAATACAACACAAAACAAAATCCTCAGTCCCATTGATCTTCTAAGCTTCTCTCCACTCACCTGTTCAGTTGTGGCCACAGAACCTGATCTTAGCTGTCTATGTGCCTGATATAAAGTCTTGGTTCTATTATCTAAGAAGTCAGTTTTTCCCTTGTGTCTTATAGGTCAGGAAGAGCCTAAGGAAAATGAAGATGAGGTCTTAAGAAGGAGACAGAGTGATGTAGTGGAAAGAGTTCGGAACTAACGAAGAGATCTGGACTCTCATGCTGGATCCATTTCTATTTACTTGAGTGACAGTGAGCAAGGTGGTTAGCATCTCTAGTTCTCAGTTTTCTCATCTGTAAAATGGGACAGCTGGATGAGATCATCCATAAGGTCCTTTTTAGTCCTGACATTTTATGATTCTTTTCACAAATATATCCATTTAGCCTCTTTCCCTAAGAATCCAAATCATCATGCTGACACACTGATATTATAATTGTATCTTACATTAACATGACATTTCATAGTTTTCAAGGTACTTTAAAAATCTAATATTTTATTTAGCTCTCCTAAAAGCCCAGGACACAGGCTAATGACACAGGCAAGAACAATGCTATTATCTCCATATGATAGATGAAGATGCTGAGGGTCAGAGAAGGTCAATGAATTGCTTATGGTCACTCAGGGAATAAGTGTGAGGAACTGGAATGGAAGTCTCCTAACTCCCAACCTTCCCCCAGACCTTGCAATCTCCCACTGTCAGTTATGGCCAAGCTTGTCCCTCTAGTCATCATAAATACAAATAATGGGGGTGGGGGGTGGGGAGAAAGAGACTGAGAACCCAACAGTAGAAAGTCCATTATTTAGAAAATGCTGCCTGATCAGTCCATTTCTAATTAGCTGGTTGTGGTGGTGGTCATGCCCTCTGCATATCGATGCCTCTTTGCCCATCCCTTCCTGATGAGGTTGCCCATTCATTCTAAGTTATCAATAACTTGAAGAAATAAATAATGCATTAATCTGCATTCTGTTAGATAACGTGTGATGAGAGTGTTTATGTGGGGGTAAAAGGAGGAGGGAAGGGTCAGTAAGTATCCTGTAGAACAAAGGGTTTGGGAAGCCTTGCTGCCTCTGTGGGTGGAACAATCCCTGAGAGGAAGCCCTGAAAGCCTCAAAGTGCTGACAGAAAGCCTTCAGGCACACTGGGGAAAGGTCTTTTAGACCAAGACTGAAAAACAGCTCAGTGTTTGCTGCTCATGATGTGATTCATTAAAGCTCTCCCCCTGACATGTGGCCTTTATCTAAACCAACTTGTCCTGGACGTAAGTGTTAGCTGAGCTAACCCATCAGCCAGTCTCATACACAGACACCCACACCCACACACATACACACACACACATACACACACACACACACCCCATACACACACACACACACACACACACACACACACACACACACACACACACACACGGCTGAGACACTTTCCAGTCTTTCACTGTTTCATAGACCTGAATAATAGAACAAAATGACAGAGAGTAGTTCTAATCTCTTCATAACCTGCCCTCCCCCAACCCTTCCAGCCTTCTTCTATCTTGCACTCCCCCCCCCCCATGGACTTAGGGAAACTGTGGCACTACTTTCCTTACTGTTCTTTGCACAGGACACTGTATTTCCTGACTCTGGCCATTGCCATTGGCTCTCTCATATGGCTGGAAGGTTTTTCCCTCCTCATCCCCACCTCCTGGCTTCCCTGGCCATCTTCATGTCTCAGCAAAAGCCCTGCAGGGCTTTATCCAGGAAGCCTTATCCAATCTTCCCTAATTCCAGTGCTTTCCATCTGTTGAAGTTGCATGTGTGTAGCAAAGTGCCTGGCATATAGCAGACACTTAATAATTGTTATTGATTTATTATTTCCAATTTATTCTGTATGAACCTTGTTTGTCCATGGTTGTTTTCATGTTGTCTTCCCTATTAGACTGAGCTATGTGAGAGCAAGGACTTATTTTTGCCTTTCTCTGTATCCCCCCATTGTTTGTATCCACCCCTTCACATCTCCGTTTGTGATTTTCTTGGCAAAGATACTGGAGTAGTTTGCCATTTCCTTCCCCAGCTCATTTGACATATAAGGAAACAGAGGCAAACAGGGTTAATTGACTTGCCTAGGGTCATACAGCTAGTAAGTGTCTAAGACCGGATTTCAGTTCATGAAGATGAGTGTTCACTAAAACTGCATTAGAAGCAAAAGAAAACAGAAAAAAGGAGAGGATGTTGAATCAACAAAACCAGCAAATAGAATCAAACAACAAGAAATAAGCCAGATGAGACGAAGAAGAATAAACTCCCTAAAAGAGAGGAATCTTAGATCAAAAGCATGGTGGGCATAGTTGTGCACTGCTACAGGGTTCCCCCCTTTATGGGGTATCCACAGAATTGGACTATTCAGATATAGCCTCTGTCGGGGCGTATCATCACTGTTCCCAGATCAGTCAAAATCTGATGGATGCACAGTCTGGGTACCACCTTGATTTTCATTGATGTAGCATCCCTTGGGGAGTAATTCAAACCTTCTGGGAACTGGCACAGAAAGTTACCCATAAAATGCTCAGGGTATGCACCAAAAATATCCCATAGATTGTGTAAGAATCTTCACTCAAACAACACCCCTACCTTTCACACGCACACACATACACACATATGTGCGTGTGCGGTAATGATTCACATTAGAACACGTACATATTCATGTCTATATATACATATACATATATATCTTGTAGTACTTTGTTTACATGTTGTTGCCACTGCTAAAATGGGAACTCTGAGAGTTGAAACGATTTTTGCTTTTCCTTATATCTCCATCATTTAGCACATGAACTGGCACATTGTAAGCACTTAATAAATGCTTGTTAACTAACCAAATGACTGCTAAGATTCATTGTCTGTGGGATTTAGAAATCTTTTTGATGGTGATAAGGGTAGGAGGGAGAGCAGATTGAGGTACGAAGAATTGGCAACCATACATTTTAAAGGCCAATGGGCATGTAGGATGAAGGGTGTTATAGGGAAAGAACAAACCTAATTAAAGGGTTCTGAGAATCTGGTTTTGAATCCCAACTCTAATACTTAGAGAACATGTTACCTTAAGCAAATTCACTTCATTTCTCTGGGTTTCAGTTTCCTCATCTATGAAAAAAAGTGGAGTACTTTCACAGTGATGGAGAGATAGAGAATTCTTAACCAAGGAATGGAGGTGACCATAAAAGATATAAATTATTTCAATCACTGAAAATGGAAACAGTTTTACACAAACAAAATCAATGCAGCTAGGATAAGAATGGAAATTGTCAAGTAGGGGAAAATACTTTTCATCAAATATCTCTTATAAAGAATTAAAGTTCGAGTTATATAGGGAACTAAGGCAAAAAATAAGATGAAGGGCCATTCTCCAATAGATGAAGGGCCATAGGCTATAAACAAATGATTATCTAAAGGAAAATTACAAACTATTAACAGTTACGTGAGAGATTGTTCCAAATTATTAAGAAGAGAAGAAATGCAAATCAAAACAACTCTGAAGTATGAACATATGACTAGAAAATTGGTGATGATGGTAAGAGATGGGCTTAGTCAATGTTGAGCTCAGGAGTCAAGGAATCACAAAATCTCAGATTTTAAAGGGAACCCAAAATCCATCTTCGATCTTGAACAGGAAGCTCCTCTACAACATTCTTGACAAGTAGTCCCCCAACTTCCACTTGAAGAACCTCCAATGATGGGAACTCACCACCTACTCAGGCAACTCATTCCATTTTGAGAGAACTCGAAATTGTTAGAATATTTTCCCCTCATATTTAGCTGCAACCTACCTCTCTGTACTTCTATCTATTGCTCTTGGCTCTGTTTCTGGGGTCAAGTAGATACATGAGTCTAATCTCTCTTTAGCATAACAGCCCTTCAAAGACATAAAGTCATTGTCATGTAGTGGAAAGAAGACTGTATTTGGAGTCAGAGGACCTGAGTTCAAACCCTACTTCTGCCGTTTACTAAATGTAATCTTGAGCAAATCACACAACTTCTCTGGGTATCCGTTTTCCATATGTATAATTTGTGAGGAGTTAGTTCAACTAAATTCCTTTCCAGTTCAAAATCTGTATTCTTGATCTTCAGTTCATTCAATTAAGCCTTACGTAGCATGGATTTAATTCCCCTCACCATCCTGGTCAACCTCCTTTGGGCACAACCTTGTTTATCAGTGACTTTCCTAAAAAGTAGAACAGAACACAAATATACTCTTGGGTAGTCCAAATGTGATCTGACCAAAATAGGTGAAATAGAATGAGATAACAACAAATGGAATGTTATTTACTGGAAGGCTATCTGGCTCTTAAGAAGACCTTAGCACTGTGTTTTAACTAAACAGATTAAACATGTTAGTTTGAAAGTATATGTTTAAATTTAACAGCTAAACTCTCACTGACTCACTGACCTCGGGAAGTCGATAGCTACCGCAGCTTATACCACCCTGTGGGATACACTATACTAGACTATTTCATTGTTTTCCAATGGCTTTAAGTGTGTGCAGTCTTGGGGTATGTTCAGGGAAGCATGTTGTCCAGGAGTAGGGAAAAGATAAGCTCTCTGGTTAGATCACATCTGGAGCACTGTTTTGATTTTCTGGGCAACTCATTTTAGAAAGAACATTGAACAGCTTTATAATACCTAGGAGTAGGAAACCAGCTTAATGAAGGACATCTAGTTCATAACATATGATAACCAGATGAAGTAACTAAGAATGTTTATCCTAGAAGAAAGAAAAGATTCAAGAGAAAGAGGGTAGTTGTCTTCCAGTATTTGAAGGGCTAATACATGGAAATGGAATTAGGCCTTTCTTACTTGACTTGAGGGGTTCAGAGTTTGAATCCTAGCCCTGACACTAGCAGTATTGACTTTAGACAAGTCTTATCTAGATCTTAAATTCTTTATCTGTGAAATGAGAGATTTGAGTTAATCGATCTATGAGATCCCCTCCAACTCTGAACTTCTGTAATTCTTGTCTTCCCAATGAAGATGTAAGTTCCATTAAAAACTATGTAGCTTATATTTCTCCAGAATTCTATCTCTCCCAACCTCAAGCATGAAACATAAAAGGTAGACTTATCAGTTGGTTGATTTTATGGGAAAAGCCCATCATATCACATGGTGACACCTATAAGGTGAATTTAACCAAGAATAATTTCTTTTAAAAAGTTTTTGTTTTCTTAGGTGGTCAGATGTTACTAGTTATGTGATACTCAAAGATGCCAAGAATTATTGACCAAGAAATAGCCAGTGAGTTCCTTGACCCAGCTGCCCCTTATTCATGATTCTCAGCCTTTATCCCCCACTTGTCTCAGTTCCCTGATTTCTCTTTTCTTGCCACTAAAAATGTTTATCTGTCGCTTAAGTTCTTTTATAGGATTTCCTACCCCCAAAGATGGCATTCTAGTGTCCTACACTGCCTAATTAGGCCCAGATGCATCAATGAACTGTATCCCATTCTGTTTTACTTCTTAATTATGCAGCAGGGTATTGCTCTAGCTATAACCCCCATTAATTGGGCTTGGATGACCCATGTCCATTTTGCTGAGCCTGGCATATCATTAACATGAGGCTCTGATCTGGGTTGTCACTGAGGGATTCTGCCAGAAGGAAATAGATATGAGATCAATTCTGAAAAAATGACTATTTTTTTTTTTTATTTTTTCCAATGAGGCCAGTGCTGGGTCATATGGAAGGAATGAACAACATGGAGCAGTAGATAAGAATGCTGTATTTGGAGTCAAGAAGACCTGGGTTCGATCCTACCTCAGACACTTACTAGCTGTGTGACCCTAGACAAATTACTTAAACTCTGTACACCTCAATTTCTCATATGTAAAATAAGGAGGAATGGATTTAATGGTCTCTAAATCTATTGATGTTGTGATCTCCCCAAAATGCAGAATATTGGGAATGATTCAGAGCCAGTGAGGATTTTGAGATAACACTAGACATCTCCAAAGGAACAATTTGTCATAAATAGCTCATATTTATAGAGTATTTTGAGATTTACAAGGTGCTTTTTTCACAAGAGTCCTCTAAAATCAATAGTGAAAGTATTATTATCTTTATTGGATAGATGAAGACACAGGCTCAGGAATGTAAAGTCATTTGACCTAGGTTTCCACAGCTTATAAATAGCAATACTGGGACCCAAACCCAGGTCTTCTGACCCCCAAATTCAATGTTTTTCCCACTGTGCTGTTTCTTCAGCTGCATAGTAACCCCACTCTGAGTCCAGCTCTCCACTACCTTTCCACTCTAAGAAAACCTTTACACTGCAGAATTCTTGTTATCAAGAGCAAATTCTGTTGAGGGGGTGGGATGTGGTACAGTACAGAAGAGTCCAACTGCAAGGGCATTCATCTCAGGAAAAGAGGAAGCCCAGTCCACTGGATCCAGACCTTGTGGGTTTGGGGAGAGAGGTCAGAACCTACAGGGGATGAGGGGAAGCGAGGCCTGAAAATAGTCAGGTCACATTTAGTGTAGGCCATCAGAGGATCATGAAACAGTACAGATAACAGTTACCACAGGGAAGAAGTCTGTGGCTCTGCCAAATGTTACCTTCCTCCTACAGATTATCTTGGGGGCTGCCAAATCTCTGTGTTACCTTTAACTTATATAACAGAAGATGAAATATGAGAGACCATTAGATCTCTAGGATCATTAGGGCTTGGAGTTTCTGACCTCTAAGACCTAAAGAATAATTTCATCCTTGGTCACATCCTATTTCTGCATTGTTAATAAGTGGAAAAGCCAGATACAAGGGAAGAGAAAAGGTCTTGATTAATAGTTAGGAATCTGGGGTTGTGGCCATGGGCACTTGCTAACCTTCTGGGTAACAGTATGGACATATGAAAGGTCTAACAAGAGAGAATGACAGGTGAGATCCAGCAAGGAACAAATGCAAACTCCATTATTTTGGTCCAAAAAATTAATTGCCCAAAGGCAAGACAGAGAGGCATGCCTGGACTAACATATAAAAAACACCTGTGAGTATGAGTCTACAATGTGACATAATAGCCAAGAATGATAATACGCTCTGAGGCTGAATTAATAGAAGGATAATGCCCATGATAAAATAAGGCATCGTCTCACAGTACACTGACCTGGTCAGATCACATCTGGAAAATTCAGTTCTAAGGCATACATTTTGGGAAAGTTATTGAAAAAAATGTAATAAACCAAGGGGAAAGTTTTGTTTTCTACTGGGAATTTGTTTCTTTTACAGTTTGTAGACCCAGTCCTATAGTCAGATAGAACAGACAATTATTTATTCAGCACATTTGGAGGGGCTCTGTGTAGACCTCACTGTCCATATTTTAAATATCTTGCCATAGTATTTTAAATTCTATTAGAATTTCATCAGACAGCTTTATGCCATCAGGTTAAACATTGCCCTTTCTCTACTGTCTCTTTTATGATGCAAATTCCCTTGAGAGAGATGACTTATAAATTCCTTACTTAGAATTCAAGGCCTTCTACAATATGATGTTGCTCAGTTTTTCCAGTCTTATATCTTACTCTCCCCTTCCATGTGTCATTCTGATGATTATAAGGTCACTGGATCCAGATGGCTCTGGAGGAGAAGTGAGGCTGGTGACCTGCACAGCCCTCCCTCCCTCAAAACAAAGTCAAGTGCAAGTCATGTCATCATTTCTCTGATGTCATGGTCCTCTTGGAAAGTGAAAGACGAACACAACAACCCCCTCCATGTACTGTATGGTAACTAAACAAAATTATTTTCTGTTCTCTGTACTTATCAACCTATGTATAGGCTGTATCAACCTATGCATAGGCTCACCATAGTTCCTCTCCTTTGTAACGCCCCTTTCTCCTTCTTTGCCTGTAAATTACCATGGATCGTAAAGACCACTCAAATATCACCTCTTCCATGAAGTCTTCTATGTTTACACCCAACTCAGTTACAACCTTTCACTCCAGACCTCCCTGAGGACTCAGAATTTCTCTGCACCTCTCTTTGTTGTGCATTATTTTGTATTGCTATGTACTTGGTATCCTAACCCCTTGCTGAGGCATCTCCTCCTCCTGTTTTTTAGCAGAGAGTTTTATGCACAGTAGGTGCTTGATACTTGTTTAATGGAATTGCTTAAGTACGTTATACTTTAATATGAATGAGTGCAGGTCAGCTCCTCATACTTGAAAAGACTGCTGGTACCCAAGGAGGAGCACAGAATCCTAAATTGAAGCTAGAAAGGACTTCAGAGGCCATCTAGCCAAATCCCCTCATTTTATGGATAAGGAAATCAAGGTCCAGGGAGGGTCACCCAAGAAGTAAGTTGTAGAGGTGGGCTTTAAAGAAAGACAAAGCTACTCTTTGAAAAAGAGGACAAAGATATTAGAGATCTCACAGCTAGACATATACCCCAAGGAGATCAAAATAGAATGAAAGATGCCAAATACATCACAACATTTACAATAGCATTTTTGTAGAAGGAAAGAACAGGAAACAGATGTTCATTCACTGGGCAATGACTAAACAAATTGCGGTTCATAAATTTAATGAAATATTTATTTATTCATCTATTTAAATGAAATACAAGAAATGTTGACTATGAATCAATCAACAAGTATATGATAAAGGCTTACTACGTGCCAGGCACCATAACCAGGCACTGGAGATACAAGAACAAAGAACTAAACAATTCCTGCTTCCAATGACCTGACATTCTAGTGGGGGTCAATACTTACGTATAAAATGTAGCTGACATTAATAAATACAAATTTACACAATTGGTTAAATATAAGGTAGTTTGGGATGGAGACAGCTGGCATTTGGGGAGGATCAAGAAAGGTTTCGTGCAGAAGATTTTGCCTGAACTAAAACTTCAAGGAAGAATTCAGAGAAGGAAGGGAGGACTTACATGAATTGCTGCAAGGTGAAGTGAGTGGAACCAGAAAAACAATACACACGAGAGCTATAGCAATGAAAGTGGAAGCCTGAGTCTGGTCCCCTGAAAGAGGGGAGAAGATGCACATCCTTCCCTCCTTTGCCAAAGTGGGAGAATACTGTGTATGTTCTGGACTGTGTTGTGGTGGCTAGTTTTTCTGAACTGATACTTATTCTCTGTCTTGTCTGTCTCTCTTTCTGTCTCTGTCTCTGTCTGTTTCTGTCTCTGTCTCTCTGTCTCTCTGTCTCTGTCTCTCTCTCTCTCTCTCTCTCTGTCTCTCTCTCTCTTTCTCTCTCTCTGTCTCTCTGTCTCTCTCTCTCTCTCCTCACTCTCTCTTTCACTCTCTCCCCTCCCCAGTTCCCCAGAGTATGGCTATATAGAGGAGTGAAAAAGGGTGTACTTAGAAATAAACATGAGATTTTTTAAAATCAATAATTTTAAAAGGAAAATTAAAGGATAAAAGCCTGAAAGAGACTTAAGATGCTGAAAGTAAAGTCTTCCAGGGGCCCCTTTTGGCCATTTCTTTTTGGGGGTATGTTGTGGGGAATCAGGCAAGCACAGGGACCAGTCCAATTGGTCCAATAGGTACGGTGTTGACACATGATCCCCAGACCTCTTACTGAGGAGCCTGATAGTTCAGTGATATGGCAGGGTCTCTTAGTCTGGATCTTTAGAATTTCCTGCCGGAAATAAAGGTCTGTCTGGGCTTACTAGACCAAGGAGTGTGTTTGGTCTTTTTAAGCCTGTGAAGCTGCTGTGGCTTGGTTGCTCCTGGTTTTTTCCTCCTGTTGCCAGGAGTTGAGAGGAAGTCTGTGGTTAGTAGTTTTCAAGTAAAGAAATATACAGACACAGAAGCTATTTAACAACCTCCTCCAATTCAGATCTCCCAGCTTGATCGAACAGGATGCCAATGAAACTAAAGGAATTCCAATATTGGCCAGAGAGAGAGAGACAAGTAACATACCCACTGCTGGCTGCTCTCTCCTCCTCACTCCACCCCAACTCCCAAGAGAGCTTGGCTGATTGCTGACTATTTTGACTGGCAGAACAAACCTGCCTTCCTTTCTTTTCCTTTCCACCTAATGGGGATGCTGATCTAGCTTTCCAATCTGTTTTCTCTTCTCAGGGAATGGGTTTCCCTGAAATATCAGATTCATTATCACATTGTACTCCTATGGACTTCCTGAAATGTAAGCTGAGCAGTGGAAGGGGAAAGGAAGGGGGATGGCATTATTATTACTACCCATCTTACAGATCAGATAAGAGAAAGAAAGAAGATAAGAAGAGAGGAGAGGAGAGGAGAGAAGAGGAGAGGAGAGAAGAGGAGAGAAGAGGAGAGGAGAGGAGAGGAGAGGAGAGGAGAGGAGAGGAGAGGAGAGGAGAGGAGAGGAGAGGAGAGAAGAGATCTTTTTAGATCATACAATGAGTCAGTCACAGGACCAGGATGCTAAGATTTCAAATTGGGAGGGACTTTATCATTTAGCTCAATTCCCTAATTGTACTGATGAGGAAACTGAGGCCTGGAGCAATTAAGACACTTGCTCAGTGTCACACAGGTAGTAAATAACAGAACTGACATTTGAATTCAGGTCCTCTGATTCCAAATCAGGCATGTTTTCAACCATCTCATGGGACATGGGTGTAGGTCGCTTTGATCCCAATCTAAGGAAATTCGGGAAGATTCTTGATGAGATCTTCCAGGTGAGCTTCCTTCTTTGGAAGGCCAGTTAAGTCACACAATAAGCAGAGGCTCCCCCAGGGCCTATGAGGAAGGCCTGGCAGTTTGTATCTCACTCTGCAGCCCCCAGTGCCAATGCAAGCAGTGGATGATCATTTCCTTTGGTCTAGCCATGAAGTTTGTACCTCTTGCTCCCCACTGTGCTAAGAGGTAGCAAACCTAAATGATGGTTGTACTTTCCGTGTAATTAAGCTAACTGATCACTATTTGTCAACGCAATTACAGTGCAAGAGCATTCATCTGGCAGGGAAGCCTTTTAGAAAGGACGCTTTGGATAATACAATTCTTACTTGTTCCATATATTTCTCTCAGGCTGTTACCCTCTTAAATACTTAACCCCTTGGTGTCTGGAGCCAGGAAAAGGATGTATGTAATGCAAGGGATCCCTACTAAAAGGCAACGGCAGAAAGGTCACCTGGAACCAGGAATGGATGTGTTCTAACGATGTGATAAAGTAACAGTGTTTGTTGCAGCAGGCGAGGGACCAGAACACTAGCAGTTTTGGTGAAAGAACTTGTATTTCCCATAGCTAGGGGGAGCAGGCTAAAGAATCTCATAAATTTAATAGCCGCAGGGTGCGAGGACTGTTTCTGATAGACTTAGCTCCCCACAGCAATGCAAGGACCTAAAACATTTCCAAAGGTCTCTTGATGCAAAATGCCATCCACATCCAGAGAAAGAACTATGGAATCTGAACGCAGAATGAGGTAGACTATTTTCTCTTGGGTTATGTTTTGATTTGGTTTGGTTTTTCTCATGGTTTCTCCCATTCATTTAAATTCTGCTAAGCAACATGACTAATGTGAAAATGTGTTGAATAAGGATGTATGTGTAGAACCCACAAAAGATTTCACGCTGTCTTGGGGAGGGAAGGGGAGAAAATTTAAAACTTATGTTAGTGATTGTTAAAAGCTGAAAACAAAGAACTTAATAGAATTTTTAAAAAGAGTCTCATAAATTTGAGATTTAAACTCACAAATTTGAGATTTCTTTAGTGAAACCATCACCACATATCCAGTGCTCTTTGTTGGGCCCCTATCTCTAGGGATGAGAAATCAAGAGAGAGCTTGGTTATTAGCATTCAGATAGCCAATTCCAGGTTGAAACCAAACCCAGTCTTCAACACTATCGACTCCAGTTCCATTCCATGTTATATATGAGTTCTAGTGCTGCAGCAGCCAAGATTCTACACCAACAGAGATTCTAATATGAACAGACTCACTCACCACAGTGATGGAACAAGGGGGGAGAAAACAGGCCACAACACCATGACTAATGTAGCTGTCTGACACCTTCTAACCTCAACTGACCTCTTTATCTATGCCCAGGCTGCTCAATCTCACTACTGGCTCAACCCACCACTTTATAGGAGCTGGCTTGATCCAGGATGTATTGGTTTCCTTCCCATCTATCTCTCCTAAAATCCTTAGCAAAAATGCAACCACCAATCATTTTAGCTATTTTAGGTCACCTTGGAACAAGGGAAACATCATAGGAAAATATGATGTGCACAGGGTTAAAGCACAGAAAAGGAATTAGAGCAGAATTAAGTGCAATGAATAGAAGCTAAGAGACAGATTTAGGCTTGATGCAAAGAAAAAACCTCCTCACAATTAGAGCTATTTCAGAGTGAGTGGGTTCTCCTTCATTAGAGGTCTCCAGAAAAGGTCAGGTATGGGCTTCCTTCCAACTCAGAGTTGTAATTTTGTGACACATTAGACCAGGGCTCAGCAAGCTATGGCGCATCTACAGAATTATTATCAGTAGTCTCTGTCCTGGTTTCTGGCATCAACTAAACCGATAGAAATTCTGTTACTCATTGGTAAGTCCTTCAGTAGTTCTTTCCATTGCCCTGCCATGCGTTTTCTGCTTGGTCCCTGGACAAAGTATAAGTCATGCTTTCACTTTCTTTCAGTGTAGGTTGTGGTATAACAGGATAAAGGAAGATCTAGGTGTTAGGAGACCTGATTTCTAGTCTTGGTTCTGCCAAAAAAATAAAAATAAAAAAAACCTCATTCTATGACATTAACCAATTAACTTAAACTCTCTGTGCTTCAGTTTCCTTATAAAACCCTGTCCTACCTACTGATTGACCAGTAATAGGTCCCAGCCCAAGCCTCACTTCCTCATTGTTTTGGTTTTGATGGCTCCGAGTGAGTGTAAATAGCAATGGTTTCTGTTCTGGCCAGAAATTCTGAGGGTCTTCCCTTCCCTGACTGATTGTTTTGGCAAGGCAAAGCAGCCCATCTTTTACCTCAATTCATACCTGCCCTTTAATTACTGAATAAGTGTTGCCTAAGACAATTGGAGACCTGGGAAAGACCTTAGCTTAAAAAGGTCAAGATCTCCCACTGCATGGGGGTCATTGCCAGTTGTCCTGACCTATATCTTGCCACTAGACTTCAGTGACTCTGGAGGAGAAAGTGAGGCTGATGACTTTGTACAGCCCTGCCTCACTTAAATCTAATTCACTTGCAAGTGAAGACATCATCCCCCTGATGTCATTGTGCTCTTTAAGAATGAAGGACCACCAACAACAACAACAAACCTTATAGGGGATGGCATGAGAATAAATGAGATGTGAGAAGACTTTTTTTTTTAATTTTAATTATTTTTTAATGTTTAACGATCACTGCCATACAATTGAGATTTTATCCCCCCCACACCTACCCCCCACTACCCCCCTCCCTCCCCACGACTGCATACAATTCTGTATAGGTTCTACATATACTTTCCTATTGAGTACATTTTCACTATAGTCATGCTATGTAGTCGGACTAAAATAAATGGAAGAAATCATACAGCAAATCAAAACATGATACACAAAAACACACACATACACAAACATGATCTGCTACATTCTGTGAATGACTTCCATATTTCTTTCTCTGAGTGTGGAAGGCATTTTGCCTTAGGGAACCACCATTGGGATTTTATTATTTTTTTTTAAAGAAGTTCTTGCGTTATTACAAAATTCCAAGTCTACCAGAAAAAACTCTCACACACTGTGGTTGTTGCTGTGCACAAAGTTCTCCTGGTTCTGCTCCTTTCACTCAGCATCAGGTCATAATAAGTCCTTCCAGGCCTCTCTGAAGGTGAGTCTAGGGTTTAGGCCACCAGTGCCGGGGGGGGGGGGGGGGGTTTGTTAATCTAATGTCTGTCATAAACAGCTAAAAAAAATTGGACCAATGGGGCATGGTATAGTAGAAAAGGGTCCCAGACTAGGATGCAAGAGGCCTAGGTTATAGTCTTTGTTCTTACAAGAATTACCTAGAAATGTGCCCTTGGGCAAGGTCTTTGGGCCTCAGTTTTGTCATATATCAAATGAGGTGGTTGGAATAGATAATCTTTCAGATTACTTTCCATTCTAACATTCTATAAATCTATGCAGAATTAATCTAACCGAGAGGCACATTTTCCAGAAGTATTTCTGGCTTTCACTGAGCAGAAGTTAGAGGGCTGCCTTTCCCCTGGTAAGTGGAGCCTGGAAATGAGGTAATATAGGACTTGAGACATAAGTGGGCTGGGAAATTTCCACTTGCCAGAAGCCACAATGGTACCAGAAGTTCAGGGTCAATGGATATTTCCATTTTTGCAGATAAGAGATTGTGTACCACATTACCAGTGAGAGGACCATCCTCTGCAAAGGCAGCTTCATTTTCCTCATCTAGACATAGACTCCTAAAGCTTGAAGGGACCTTATGTCATCTTGTTCAGCCTCCCATTATTAAAAGCCAAGAAGCAGCATGGTATGATGAATAAAGAGCTGGAGTAGGAGTCAGGATAGCCAGAATTCAAGTCCCACTCTGACAGAGACTGGTTGTGTTCTACTGGAAATCGTGCCTCTTGATGACTGGGAAATTTTTTACGATTATAAGCTATAGACCTTAAATATATAGATCTGAACAGCAGAGGGACAGAGACAACAAGACAGAGACAGGAATAAAAACAGTTATAGAAAGACAGAGAGACAAAAGCAGAAACAGAAAATTAGAGACAGAGAGACAGATAGAAAGTGAGACAGAAACAGAGACAGAAACAGAAAATGACAGAGACTAAAAGAGATATATCTTGTTTGTATGTAATTATTTACATGCCTCTCTCATTAGTCTATGAACTCCTGGACAGCAGGTACTGTTTTTGCCTTTCTATTCCCAGAGGGCAACCAGGTGGCACAGTGGATAGAGTGCCAGGACTGTAGTCAGGAAGATTAATCTTCCTGCGTTCAAATCAGGCCTCAATTGCTTACTAGCTCGGTGACCTTCGGCAAGTCACTTAACCCTGTTTGCCTCAGTTTCCTCAACTGTCAAATGAGTTGGAGAAGGAAATAGCAAACCACTCCAGCATCTTTACCAAGAAAACCCCCAAAATGGGGTTATAAAGACTCAGACATGACTGAAAAACATTGCCAGAGCTGAGAACAGTGCCCAACACATAGTAGGCACTTAATAAATTCTAGTTCCCCGACTGACAGAGACAGAGAGAACATCTGTAGATGGCTGTGGACTCAACAGTGCTCTTCTCCAGTGCTCCTCTAATTCATTCATCCAGTCATCAGTTCCCTGGGCATATTGTCATATATCTGCTATCAGAGCACCAAAACTTCCAACTTCAACTTTCCCCAAGGGAGAGAGACTGGCCCAGAAAGTGCTTTTGAAAACAGCTATTGTGAACTTAGTAAGACAAATTCATCACTGTCATGTTCCGATTTTATTCTCTGCATCCAAGACCTCAGGCAGTTTGATGGCACACTCTGGCACAAAAGACCTCCCCAGGGACACAACACAATTCAAAAGAACACTCAAACAAACAAGGAAAACCACCTGAGTACATGGCCATAGTCTCTCCACTCTGCCATGCTGAGGTTTCAGTTAATTCTCTATCTCTCACTGCTTCAAAACCAGTAATCTGCAAGAGCAATATGATTTGGCCAGACTTCAAACACCAGTGTGGAAACCCTGAATCTTCTAGATTTTATGTGCTGGATATAGGCAGTAGTGGCATGGGAGAGAGTCCGGAACATTCATGAGATCTGTTGCCAAAAGCTGCTGCCACTCCACTCCCAGACATCAATTGATCTGCTTTCCAATACTAGTAGAATGAAAATATGCTGATATTCCAGTATTATCTGTATTTTTTTTTTTTTTGGTAACTAAAGACATGTTGTACCCTGGGAGAAAGAGGCAAAACTTGAAACAATGACTCATCAATATGAAGCATATGAATATGAAGTGATTGAAACCTATAACTTCGAAGTCTAGAAGGTCTCTGGTTCCCTACTTTGTCTCTGCCAGCTCCACTTGCACAGTGTTTCCCTCTCAACAACTATGAGCCATGGCAGAATCAAACAGGGAGTATAAATACAGAATGACAGATGAATTTAGTCAGGAAGAAGAAGCCATGCTGAGCACAGTGCAGAGATCTCAATCCATAGATTCCTGATGACCTTGACCACAGGTCCTGAGACTTGTGTAAAGCATAGGTGAAGGTGATAATTTTACCACTGAGAACCAAATCAGTCAGGCAGATCTAGCTAGGAGAATTTATTTCAGGCAGATACACCAGAAAAGAGAATATGAATCAGGGAAAGAGAGATCATGTGACCTAAGGGACTAGAATACATAATCCACCTCTCCCCTCTTCCCCTACCTAACACCCACCAAGAAGGGTGATATGGGACAAAAAATTAAGGGAAGGAGTCTTAAGTGAAAATATGCACGTGGATGACTCAGGGAGAAGTCATGTGCACAGCTGTTTGCTATCATGGCTTATCTTCAGGACTATAAAAGAGTGATCAAGATGGTTCTGGAGTGCTAGTTATCACATGGCAACAGACTGGTCTCTGAGTGGTGATGGTAGAGCAGCTGAGAGTGAAGAAGGGCAGACCATGGATGCCTGGAACCATTTCCACTTGAACACATTTGTCAATGAGGGATCATGTGTCAATGTCTTTGTTGTATGAGTGCTGATTGATGAGTGTTGAGAGCAAATGCTGTGGGTCATTGGTTGTGTATCTGCTGAGTGAGTATGTGTAGAAAGGAGGAGCCTCTGAATGTGGAGCCAAGCATCATTTTACAGACCAGGGGATGGCAAGCTAACATTTTGGGTTAATTCTTAGAGCTGATTCTGTGCAGGGCACATGAGGAATGGGTTCTGGCCAACCAGTGCAGGTACTCTAGCCTATGGTAGATCAGGAACACGAAGAGTCCTCCATCTCAGTTCTAATCCCTACAAAACAGCCTGTTAAGGTGAGTTATGCCCACTCTCTGGTCACATTTGGTCTTGATATTCATCATAGGGAAAAAGAGAACACACAAGGGGCAGCCTAGGAACAAAGAGTAGTAATATGATTGTGTAGCATTTAAAACAATCCTTAAAACAATTGTCCGTAGTACAGTTCCTAAAATTGGTGAGATTGTTTGGAACTCTTTTAAGATAATAGATATTCTGCTTAGAATTAGAATTGGAAGAAGGGTAGATAGCAGGAAAGAAAGGCAGGGAGGTGAAAAGAGGGGAGGGAAGAGAAGGGAAGGAAAGGAAAAAAAGAAGAGAGGGATGGGAAAGGTATCTATCTTTCTTGACTGGCATCTAAGAGGAAGAAAACTGTGGAAGGGCAATATTGGTAGAAAGATACACCTGTTCAAGTCCTGGACTTTCATATCTCTAATTGAGGATTAGAGAAAATGATTTTTAGAAAACTAAGATGTAGGCAAATCCACAGAGACAGAGACAAAGAGACAGAGGTGGAGACAGAAACGTCCTACCCTGTAACTGGTGCTCAGGATCAGAATTAAATAAGAGTCTTATAAATGACAATGAGCAATTGTCTTTAAAGTTGTTCAAAATCACTAACAATCAAAGAAAAATAAATCAAAGCAATTCTAAGACTTCACCTCACATTCATCAAATGAATAATGCTGGGAATGATGAGAAAATTCGATATTGATGGGGTTATGGTAAATTAGGCAGGATAATTCAGTGTTGATAAGGCTGCATCTTGGTCCAACAATTCAAGCACATTTACTGAATTGTTCACAGTCCTTCACCCTGATATCCCATTACAGGTTTATATATCAAGAAAGTTAATGACATCAAGAAAAGACACATACATTCAGAAATATTATACTTTCATTATTTGTGGTAACAAAAATTTGGAGACAGAATTTTGCCCAGCAATCAGAGAATGACTGAACAAACTGTAGCTTAGGAATCTGTTATAATGTTATTACATTATACAAAATGATGAATATGAAGGACTCAGAGAAGCGTGTCAAAATTTGTATGAAGGGATGCAGAGTGGAGAAAGCAGAGTCAAACATAGACAACAAGGGCTGCGGTGTCGATAACGATGACATTAAAAAGCAAGAAAATTTAGGTCAAGTAAAACAGCCAGTAATGGTACTATAACTTCAAGGTTAAAGCACAGACCTTTCCTTTCTGTTAACATCCTGCAAGAAAGGCATGTGACATGTGCTATCAGTTGTAATCACTGCTATAAGAGGGTCTCAACAGTCTTGTGCAACTGTTTTCAGGAAATGTGTGTGTGTGTGTGTGTGTGTGTGTGTGTGTGTGTGTGTGTGTGTGTGTGTGTGTGTGTGTTGGGGATGGGGTGCAGGTTGTTTGGATATTTGTTGGGAAGTGTTTGTCATACCAAAACAAAATATATCAATACAAAATGTCAGTTAATTAACTAGAACTCATTAAGTGCTCCTGCAATTTTCCAAAGTCCCAGGAGCTCTCCCCCTGAAACCTTAAAATGATTAATCTCAAAACTCCTTAATGATTGATCTCCAATCTACTTAATCTCCAAACCTCCAAAATTTACCAAGATGCTTTTAGCAATCACTATAATTTGGAATGTCTAATTCATTTATAATGCCACAAATTCCTACAAACTAGAAGACAGTTTTCCTTTCTTTAAGTATCTGACTTTATGGAATCCCAGTGTGGTCAGGGCTGAAATGACAGAGAGAAAATATCTTGCAGGGGGTTTTATCCTTTTTTTTTTTTTAGATCCTTTTATCAGGTACAGACAGGATTTAGATTACGAAAGAAACATCAAGGGCCATGCAAACACTGAAAGTATCAGGTTTGGAAAACCAAATTGAGGAAGCTATCCTAAAACTGTATTGAATCTTGTTACTAGAAGATTTTGGCAGAATTACCTCTTACTCTCTGCAAGTGATTAGGAAGCAGAGAAGCAGAACCCCTTCAGAGTAGTTCTGAGAATGAGGCCTCTTCCAGAATGTTCAAGAGAGGATATTTCCAGGACTATATGGGACACCTGAAACTCAAATCAAATGTGATGATTAAAAGGACATAGGGAGTAGATTACAAGGAGACTAGATGTTATTTAATATTGATGACCATCATTGAATTGTTTTCATGGTGTTTATGTTTGCTGAGTTTTCTTGTGACATGTAAATCACCCCTCTCAAAATCAGTCCATTGTGAGCCCTCTAAATAGTTTGATCTGTAGCCTGACTTAGTTTACCTGTAGAGTCTATTTAACAAGTTCACTCAATTCCCACAATTTCCTCAATTCCTCCCTTTGATTCCCAGGAGAGAGAGTCAACCCCATTCCCCGCCCCCCCAAAGTGAAATAAGCAGAGCAAGAGAACAATGTACACAGAAACTACAACAAAATGCTAATGCAAGGAATGATACACCACACAATCAAAAGCAAATGTAACAAAATTATGAAGATCAAACAGGATTTGAATGAAGAGATTTGTGAAGATGCCTTCAATCTACCCCCTTTGTAGGTGCGAGGGGGAAGTCTACAGGTGTTACACATTTCAATTTTTTTTAACTTTTTAAATTTATCGGTAAGGTATGTTGATTTTTTTCTCTTTCTCTAAAAATATTATATATTTTCTGTTATATGTATATATACACACACACATATATACATGTGTGCATGTATGCATGGGATGGCTCTCTGGGAGGGAGAAGAGAAGGGATACTTGGCATAATTATAATGATGTAAGAAATGGAAAATATCAATTTAAAAAACTTGCTTAAAAAAAGGAGGAGAAGGGACAGGTTAGAAAAAAAAATCAACCTTGAAATGTATAAACCTCAACACCAGGGGTCAAGAACCTACACCCTTGAAGACACATGTGTGATCCTTGGGTGCAGCCTTTTGACTGAGGCCAGGTTTTGCAGAACAAATCCTTTTGTGAAGGGAATTTGTTCTGTGAAGCTTAGATTCAGTCCCTAGAGGACCACAGTTTCCCCACTCCTGCTCTACACTTTCTAGCTTGCATGACTCTATAACAAGTCATGTAACCTCCTAGTTGCTCCTAGGACAACCCTCTAAGAATATAAGTTGCAGAGATGGTATCATCCTGAAATGGTAGAGGTAGTCTTCTTCCCAGGGAATTACCAATATTAATGAAACCATGGGTCCAATTCCTACCCCTATTCCAATTGTAGACTCCTCCCTAGGTTCTTTGGGAATGGGGAAAGGAGAAGAAAGAGAAGCCTCATCCTTCCTTTCATTAGCAGGAACTGGCGGAACCCAGTGATCCAAGGCAGTTAGAAGCCAGTAATGGGTTCACAGACTAACTAATCCAGTGGGCTCTGCAGGAAATAGGATGAGTATTGTGTAACTGTGGTCTAAAGTTAGACCACATCAGCAAAAAGTCATGGAGCAAATGCTACAAAGAAAAACAGTAGCCAATTTATTTCACATGAATTCTCTATCCAAGGTAGCATTCTTTTATGCCAGCAGTGAGCTAGCCATGACATTGCCTTACTCTGCTGCTTGACATTATCCTGATACTGAATATTCTGTACTCTCAGGTTGCCCCCTGCCTGCCCTTCCAGTGATTCCATGTTCTTTCCCAAATCCCTTCCCCAATTAAAATATTTTTTTTATGTCCCATCTATTCAGATCCTTGTTGCTCAGAAACTAATCTGGAAAAGTAATTGATGAGAAAGTGCCAACAGACTTAAAGTAACCCTCCTCCATTCCCATACCAAAAAGTTTATTTTTTTTCTCTCTTTTTTTAAACACGGCCTAAATTCCAGTTCATGGTCTGGGGAGAGATTTTTCATCAAAGGACCATAGCTCTGAAGTTGGAAGCCCTCCCTAGACAATCTAAACCAATCCCCTTATTTTATAGCTGAGGAAAATGGAGGTCCGAGTAAATTACATGACATACCCAAGGTAATATAGGTGCTACACATCACCAGTAAGATTTGAACCAAATCTTCTGACTCCAAATCCAATTTTCTTTCCATTTTACCAGAGATGCCCCTCAGGTCATATTGCTGGGCAGTTGTCTACTCTACCTATGGAAAAGGCCCATTTTGTGCATGACATGGTTTCCCAACATCTTCTTCCTCCAGACTAGAGATAGGCATACTGCCATGTTTAATCTAGGATGTAAAAGGTATTTCAAGGCACAAAAGGAGGGAAGTAACTAGGGACAGATAGTTGGGACAGGATCCCCAGATATAACCCCTATTCATTGTAGTTTGTCCCTTACCTGTGCCCCAGCTCTCTCTCTACATTATTTTACCTGTGTTAACAACTCATCTTCCTGAGTTCAAATCCAGCATCAGATGCTTACAACCCGTGTGACCCTGGGCAAGTCACTTCACCCTGTTTGGTTCAGTTTCCTCATCTATAAAATGAGCTGAGAAGGAAATGGCAAACCACTCTAGTATCTTTGCCAAGAAAATCCCAAATGGGGTCACAAAGAGTGGGGTATGATTGAAAAACAACAAAAATGGCATTTTCCCCTAAGGCTAAGAACAAAGTCAAGAAACACAAGTTAAGGATAATTGTAAGACCCTAGTCACTTAATGAATGTTTATTGACTGACTGAGTTTCCATTACCATGGCAGTCTTGAATGTCAGTCTTATTCACTCTTGCATGTGAGTTGGTTTTATTGCTGATTTTTCCTCTAGAATGTCTGAATCCAGTGATAGCATGAAGCTAAAGGCACCTAGATGAGCTATGAAGAGCCGGTTAGCAGTGTAACAAAAAGGTGTGGGAGAAGAGAAAGGACAGGATGTGCCACTTAGCTGATCTATTAGGAAAAGTCACAGGCACAGTGCCTGGCACCTTTGATATTTTTCTGTCATTTTTCAGTTGTGTCTGACTCTTCATGATCTCATTTGGAGTTTTCTTGGCAAAGACTGGAGTGGTTTGCCATTTTCTTCTCCAGCTCATTTTACAGATGAGGAAACTGAGGCAAATGGGTGAAGTGATTTGCCCAGGGTCACACAGCCAGGAAGTGTCTGAAATCAGATTTGAACTCAGGATTATGAGTCTTCTTGACTCCAGGAACTAGAATCTAGCCTAGGCCAGGCAACCTCTCAACTACATCACTCTCAGGGAAGTTTGTATTTGGTGCATTCTTACCTCTTGGTGCAGTAGAAAGAAGACTTAATCTCAAAACAGAGAGCTTGAGTTCAAATCCTGGCATGTCCATTTATTACTTGCATGACCTTAAACAAATTCATTTCACTACTCTGGACCTCAGTTTCCTCATTTGTAAAATGGTTAACTTTTAAGATCCTTTCCAGCTTAGATACCACACACCTACAACTTATTTCCATGCCCTTTTACTCCTTTAAGAAATGCCCTCCCCTAAGAGGCCCTCATTTGTTTCATTTGAACTTGAACCATTTGAACCACATCCTCTAACATGCTAATTGATAAGAGTTTAAGTTGCACGACACTGGAGGAATTTTCTTTTTAATTAGAATCTCTTGGTGGGCAAAAAGCTTTCAGAGAATCACTGAGATGTCTGAGTTAGAAGGGACCTCAGAGACCTTCTGGTTCAATTCATATCTGAGTTAGGGTTCTCTGTAATGGCTCCAAGAAATGATTATCCAATTCTTGGATCTGGGCACCTTTGTTGAGGAGTAACCTGTTCTAACTGGAGTAGTCTACCGTATTCTAAGCATGGGGCAGGGGAAAGACTTCTGACTTTGGATTCAGGGAGCTAGGTCTAAATTCCAGCTTCTGCCCCTTCCAGCCATAATCATTTACTAAGGAAGTCATTTCACCTCTCTAGACTTCAGTTTCTTCCTCTTTATCTAAAATCCAGATTAGAATAAATGGCCTTTAAGGTTCCTACTTGCTCTAAATCCAGGATCCTATTAATAAATCTCTAGTGGTAAAATTCTAGGCATAATGACAGTAAATGAAATATTTGGGGGGGAGGGGGAGGCCCTGGGAGGGACTGAAAACTTTTAAATCACTCCAGGTAGGTAGCCACCTACCCTGCTGAAGGATAAAAAAAGAATTTGGAATGTCATAGAACAGGAAGTATCACCCTCTGTGGACCTCCTCATTGGTTTTTTCAGAGGAGGTAATCATTGATGACTTCCTATGCCAAGCAAAGTTTTCTTTCACAGTGCAACTAAACCACAGTCAACAATTTGCCATTTTCCAGGTCAATAATAGTCCATTAGGAAACCAGTGTTTAATAATCTATTAATGGTAAATAATTTAAGTCATTGAAAATACCAATAGGGCCCCAGATAAATGGTAGAGGGAGGAGGAAAGAGTCAAGGAGAGCCCACAGAGGCTGATGAAAATGCTAAGAGAGTATAGAGAGAAAAGAGGAAGAGGGCCTAAGACAGAATCTGGAATATACCCACATGTAGGGGTGGACATGGATGATAACCCTGCAGACTAAGAGAGATCTTTAAGGCTGGTAGGAAGAGTAATATCCAGAAAATTCAGGGAGGAGACAATATCTGAAAGGAAAGGATGGTCAAGTGCCAAACATCATTGAGGTCAAGGAAAATAAGGCTTGACTTTAGTAATAAAGAGATCGTCCATGACTTCAGCGAGAGAGAGAAAAGGGAATAAAGAACTACATATGCCAGGCACTGTGCTAAGTACCTTACAAATATTATCTCATTTCATCCTCACAACAACCTTGGGAGGTAGGCACTGCTATCATCTCCTTTTTATAGTTCAGGAAACTGAGGCAGAAGTTATTACTTAAGTGCCCAGGATCACATAGGAGGAAGTGTCTGAAGTTTTATTTGAACTCAGGCTTTCCTGACTTCAAGCTTGGTGCTCTATTTATGTATCCATCTAACTGCCTGAGGAAAAAGCAGTTTCCGATCACATAAACTAGATCATAAGGTGCTGAGAAATAAGTGACAGGTGAGAAAGTGGAATGACTGTTGATAATTTTTTCTAGGAGTTTGGCTGAGAACCCCAGGAAAAATATATAGGTTGATAGCTTGAGGGGCTACAAATTTGTAGGTAGCAGAGAGGAAACCAGTGAATATAGAGAGATTGAAAATTAGGGAGGGGCGGAGTCAAGATGATGGGGTAAAAGCAGGGAATTTCCTGAACTCTCCCCCAAAGCCTTCCAAATACCTGTGAAAAATGACTCTATACAAATTCTAGAGCTACAGAACCCACAAAATGGCAGACTGAAGCAAATCAGTAGCCCAAGACAACCTGGAAAGTCAACAGGAAGGGTCTTTCCCACCAGGAAGGGAGCTGAGTGAAGTCTGGTATAGGCCTCACAGGTACAGACTGACTCAAGCAGGCCTCAGGGGACTGAGTCATTGGCAGCTGTGGCAGTTTTCAGACATTTCTATCCACAAATGCCAAAAGGGTCAGTGGGAAAACTGTGTGGCACCTGGGTGAAAAAGGAGCCATGGTCTGGTCAGGTTGGCCCTAGCCCTAGAGCAGTGGGGTGGTGGTGGCAGCAGCAACATCAGAGGCTGCTTCCAGAGTTCTGGACCCACAGACAATGGAAGTTCAAGAGGCTGATACAAAATCCCTGAAGCCTGGGACAGTACACCCACCCCAAACCCCACTCCCATTGGAAGCAGAGTCCTACTCTGACAAAGAGTTGGAAAGTAAAGTGATTGCCTGGGAGGGTGAGTAAACATTGTAAAAGAACTCAGACTATAGAATCTTACTTTGGTGACAAGGAAGATCAGGGCATACAACCAGAGGAGGACAGCAGGGTCAAAGCTCCTACATCAAAGGCCTCCAAGAGGAAAATAAATTGGTCCCAGGCCATAGAGCAGCTCAAAAAGGATTTTGAAAATCAAGTAAAAGAAGCAGAGGAATAATTGTGAAGAGAAATGAGAGTGATGCAAGAAAATCATGAAAATTGAGTCAACAGCTTGCTAAAGGAGACCCAAAAAAATACTGAAGAAAATAACACCTTAAAAAATAGACTAACCCAAATGGCAAAAGAACTCCAAAAAGCCAATGAGGAGGAGGATGCCTTAAAAAGCAGAATGGACCAAATGGAAAAGGAGTTCCAAAAGCTCACTGAAGAAAATACAGTAGTGCCTTGGTTTACAAATTTAATTTGTTCTGAGGTTCTGTTTGTCATGCAGTTTGATTGTATTGCAAAGTGAATTTTCCCACAGGAAATAATGTAAAGTCAGGTGATCAGTACTACATTACCAAAAATATTCATATGAAAATAATTAATTTTTTTGTCCCTAATGCATCTGAAATACGATAGCAATGATTAATACACAATATAAACCAAAAAAAAAATTAACCTGCACTTTACCTTTGAGAAGAGTCATGGCTGATAGGAGGGAGACAAAAGAGAGGAGGAGGAAGAAGAATTATTGCTTGGAAGGAGAATCTTCTTCCATGAGAACACCTGGGATTTCAACATCTGGAGTATTCTCTCTTATGCTACTTTCACTAAAAGTAAGAATAACACTACTGCCTTCACTTATTTTTCATATTTTAGAATGTTTTTCATGTTTTGACTCATTGATGTTTTTTTCTTTATATTTTCTTCTGACTAGGAATCTATCTAATGACACTTGTTTTTGACATTTTTTCAGAATGTCACAGAAATGTGACATTGCATTATCATTAAAAATATTCATGACTCATTGCTACAGCCTTATTTGGGTAACATTTTTCAACAAAATTTGATGTTTATATGGCGAATTTTTGTTCATCCTGCAAGACAAATTTTGTGAAAACAGATCCAGGAGAGAAAATTTTAAAATTATTGGACTACCTGAAAGCTGCAATCAAAAAAAAGAGCCTAGACATCATCTTTCAAGAAGTTATCAAGGAAAACTGCTCTGGTATTCTAGAACCAGAGGGTAAACTAGAAATGGAAAGGATCCACTGTGCACCTCTGGAAAGATATACTAAAAGGAAAACTCCTAGGAATGTTGTAGCCAAATTCCAGAGTTCCCAGGTCAAGGATAAAATATTTTAAGCAACCAGAAAGAATCAATTTGAGTACTGTAGAAATACAATTAGGATAATACAAGATTTAGCAGCTTCTATATTAAGGGATTGAAGGGCTTGGAATATGATATTCCAAAGGTCAAAGGAGCTAAGATTAAAACCAAGAATCACCTACCCAGAAAAACTGAGTATAATTCTTCGGGGGGAAAAAAATGGAACTTCAATGAAATAGAGGACTTCTAAGCATTCCTGATGAAAAGACCAGAGCTGAATAGAAAATTTGACTTTCAAATATAAGAATCAGGAGAAGCATGAAAAGGTAAAAAGGAAAGAGCAATCATAAGGGACTTATTAAAGTTGAACTGTTTACATTCCTACATGGAAAGATGATATTTGTAACTCATGAGACCTTTTTCAATATTAGGGTAGTTGGAGGAAATAGATACATTAATACATACATAAATAGAGGGCACAAGGTGAGTTGAATATGAAGGGATAATATCTAAAAATTAAAGTAAAGGGGTGACAGAGGAACACATTGGAGAAGGAGAAAGGCAGAGTTAGAACAGGGTAAATTTTCTCACATAAAAGAAGCAAGAGAAAGGTTTTACAATGGAGGTGAAGAAGGGAGAGGTGAGGAGGAATGAGTGAACCTTACTCTCATCAGATTTGGCTTAAAGAGGGAATAATATACACGCTAATTTAGATATTTTATCCTATAGGAAAGTAGAGAAGAAAGGGATAAGAGGGGGAGACAACAGAAGAGAGGACAGATTAAGGGAGGGGTAGTCAGATGCAAACACTTTAGAAGAGGGACAGAATCAAAGAAGAAAATAGAATAATTGGGTAATGGGATAGGATGGAGCAAAATATAGTTGGTCTTTCACAACATGACTATTATGGAAGTGTTTTGCATAACTACATACGTATCACCTATATTGAATTGCTTGCCATCTCAATGGGGGTGGGTGGGGAGGGAAGAAGGGAGAGAATTTGGAACTCAAAGTTTTAAAAACAAATGTTAAAAATTGTTTTTACATGCAACTGGGAAATAAGATATATAGGCAATAAAGGTATAGAAATCAAACTTGCCCTTCAAGAAAGGAAAGGGGAAGGGGATAAGAAGGGGTTAATGATAAAAGGGAAGGAAGACTAGAGGAAAGGATGACCAGAATACATGCCATCTCAGGATGGGGAGAAGGGAAAGAGGAAGAAAATTTTGAATTCAAAATCTTGTGGAAATGAATGTTGAAAACTAAAAATAAATAAATAAATTTAAATCTTTTTAAAAAATTAGGAAGAAAGAGAAAGTAAGATGAGAGACAGACAGAGACAGAGTGACAGAGAAAGCAGGAAGTCCCAGAGAAGGCATAAGGGGATGAGATCATGGACATATGTATAATTATCCCTCCCACATCTTGGGGTTAAGGGCATAGCACCCCTGTGATCTGGAAAATGCACATAAAATTTTTTGTCCCTCACTTTATACGAGAAGTCTGAATTATTCTGGTACTGAAAGATAAAATATATTGATATTATATAATACTATCATATGTTTTATGCATTACTGAGTTTCTAAACTGTTTCTATGTTGTCTGCTGGCCTTTGCATGTCATCTACAGCTTCTACAAAACTCCCAAAAAATTCCCGTTTAATTTTTTATACCAACCAGCAATTTATGGAAACCTCAATGGAGAAAGTCATGATATGGAAGGGATAACTGTAGAGTATTTGTCTTGACAAGGAGAAGGGCCATTTCTTCTAGCACTGGGAAGCACTTCTCTAACCTTACCCTACCCTTTGGTTTGTACCTCTTGAATTCATTTATCATGTACCACCATGAATTATAATAATTTACACTTGCCTTATGTTCTCTCTAGATTATAATCTCCAGAAGGACAAGAATCATGTCTTATCTAAACCTCATATCTCTGAACAAAAATAGGGATTTAATTAATATTTAAAAAGTATTTGTCATCCCAGCAATCCACCCATCTTCAAAACTTCCCTTTTTCTGTCAAGAGCAAATATAATTCATGTGCAAGTCAAGACATCATCTTCCTGAGGTCGAAGAGGAGAACAAAGGATAAATACATGCCCCATCATCTTTCCAGTCTCCCAGGTATCCTGGACTCCCCACTTTCTCTCCCACCAATCAGTTGCCAAATATCAATGTTTTAATTCTCACAACATCTCATATCTATCCTATACTCATTACCCACATGGCCACCACTCTAGCTCAGGATATCATCACCTCTCACTTGGTCTTTTTGCAAAAGGCTCCTAATTGGTCTCTTTGCCTCAAGTATCTTACCATTCCAGTCATCCCATTCCAATTCCATCCCCAATACTTCTCCTCCTTAACTACCTTATATTTAATTACTTTGTATGTGTTTGTATTTATTCTCCACAAAACTGTCTCCACACAATTGCCAAAGTGATTTTCCTGAAGAACACATCTACCTATGTCACTCTCTTCCTCAATAAACTCCAATGGCTCCCTATCACTTCTCTGTTTGACTTTCAAAGCTCTTCAAAACTTCCCCCAACTTACTTTTCCAGCTTCATTGCACATCACTCACCTTCCAACACTCTACAATCCAGATAAAATGACCTTATTGTTCATTATAGACAGGATGTCATTCCTTTGCACTAGTCAACACTCATACCTTTCTCCTCACCTCCACCTCACTGAATCTCTTACTTCTTCTAAGATGCAGCTTCAATACCACCTCTATAGCCTTTCTTGATCAGGCTCAACTTCTAATGTCCTCCCTCTTTAACTACCTTGTATCAATTGTCTTTATTATGGGGATACTAATTTATTCTGTTTGTTTATATATACTCACTCATCCATGATGTTTCTCCCCAATAGAATATAAGCCACTTGAGAGTAGGAATTATTTCTCTTTTGTATCCTTAGGGTATACCATAGTGCCCAACACAAGGTAGATGCTCAGTAAGTTCTTATTGAGTGAGGTGATAGGAGTCAAGCCATTAACTTGATGATATAGAATTGGGGTACAATGGACTAGGTGTCAGACATGAATTCAACAGGAAACTGCCCTAAATACAGCAGATATAAGAAGGTCCTGATGTACAGAAACAACTTTCAGAGAACTGATGAATTGAAGTAGTGGTTATTTGGTTTTCATGTGACTAACAACTTTTTAAAGGGGACTCACTGCAGGTGTCCTTAAATAGTTATTCCTTTAGCACATTTATGTGGTGTTTCTAGACCATTAATGCTTAGCAGAGATAGAATTATAAAAATCATAGGATATTACTACTAGAAAGGACTTAAAAAACATTCCATCTAAACTCTTATTTTATAAATCAGGAAACTGAGGCAGATGATGGCAAAATGTCCTATCTATGGAGATAAAGGCAGAACCAGGACTATGATAGGACCCAGATAATACCAATAAAAATTGCATACAACAAAAAATGATACAACAGGCTTATTGTGAACAAAAGAATTTTATAGCTACAGCATATAGTTTATATATTCTGATGCTAAAAATCAGAAAGATTATTGATGTTGATCCATCAGAAAGGAGAGTCAGATGTAATTGACCGTATAATGTTTATAAATAGGAAAATAAGATTTCATTGAAAGAATTTCAATATACTTCTTTTTTTTCTGTAACCCATTTAATGTATAAAGCAACTCCATTGCTTTGCATTCTAGCTGGCAGGGGAAGGAACTAGATGATCACTCTAGGTTCCTCCTATTCCTACAGTTTTAGAGAGTTAACAAACTATTCCTGAAGACTAGGAATATCTATCAAGTGTAAGGAAAGGGTCCAGAGTTTGGTTGGTGCCATTGGCTATCCAATTTACTTTTATAGAATTGACCTGTGGTAAATTCCTGTCATCCTGCTATTTGGACCACACAGTTTACTTTTAATATTTAATCAGGTAAAGCTTTCACTAAGCAAGGAATTTTAAAATGTAATGATAATGGCCATGGGCATTAGACATTCTTAAAAATAAAAAGAAGCCAAATCTCCTCCCCTTCCCTCTCCTCCTCTACCACACCCCACTAGGTTTTATTTCTCTTTGGAGTTTGCCAGAAAAATGACTTTAGGTTTTTTTGCATTTGTCTAGTGCTCAATAAACTCCTATTTAAATTCTTGGGAGAGAGGGCAAATGATGATTTCCATAAGGGGTAGGGGGAACAATGGAAAAAGTATTGGGTTTGGAATCTGGAGAGGTGGGTTCTCATCCTCACTTGGGCAATCATCGCAGTATTTTAGTCTCCAGTTTCTGTTTGTATAAAATGAGGTGGATTCCATTTTAGAGCAGGCTTTGTTGGTTCATCATCAGATCAAACCCTTAACTGGTTCCCTGGCTCCTTCCTCTAGTCTCCCAGCTTTACAGCCTTTAAGTTATCCTTGACTGCTCATTCCCACTCACCCAAGTTGCCAAATCTTGTCATTTCTACCCCTGAAACATCCAGCCCTTTCTCTCTGCTCACATAGCTGACATACATCAGGCCTTCGTCACCTTTTTCCTAGGTTACTGTAATTGCCTAATTGATTGATTTCCCTCAGTTCCCTCCTCACTTTAGTCCATCTTCTGCTCTGCCACTCAAGTGTTTTTCCTCTTCTTGATGAATTCCATTGGCCTCCTATTGCCTCTAGAATCCAACATAAACTGCTCTGTTTACCTTTTAAAGTAAGTCTTTTACAACCTTGCCCCCAACCTGTCTTTTCCACCTCTTTAGACATGACTCTCCCACATTCTTTGACCCAGTCAAACTAGTTCCTCACACACGACACCCCATCTCCCATCTTACTGCCTTAATACTAGCTTTTGCTTATGCCTGGAATGCATTCTCTCCTTATCTCTGCCTCAGAGTAGAATCTCTCTCCTTTTAAGACTCAGCTCAAGGACATCTTCCATATGGAGCTTTTCCCAGCCATCTCAACCGCTAATACCCTCCCTCCCTAACTGTTAGTATTTAGATTTATTACACAATCACACACACACACACATACACACTTGTGTTTGTCTATATATAGTATATACATACACATATATACATGTATACATACATACATATATATGCATGTATATAAGTATACGTGTTCACATATTCTTTTATAAAAGGAAGAGGGGAAGAGAGAGAGAGAAAAGAGAGTAAGAAAGGGAGAAAGATGATATACACATGTGTGTATATGTGTGTGTTCTGCTTGTGTGTGGAGATTATTGCACTTGATATGCACCCAGAGCCTAGTACAATGTCTGCCTGGCACATAGTAGGTATTTAATAAACAGAACAAATTGCTGATTGATAGATCTTTCTCTCTCAACATTGTGTGCTTCTCTAGATCTCAATAACTTTAAAATGTTAGAGCTGGAAGAGACATTTAATCCAACTCCTTCCTTCTGCAGGAGGAAAATGAAGATCCAAGTTCAGTCAATCAAAGAACACTTCCATTCTGGACACTGTCCTAGGTACTGAGGATACAATGACTAAAATGGTTCCTGTCTTTCAAGGAGCTCACACATCCTTCCAAGGTCACATAATTAGTAAGAAACAGTCAGGATTGAAACCCAGGTCTCCCAACATAAGTCTTGGTCTCCTTCTGTTATGTAGGAATTCAGTTTCTGTAAAAATTTGACAGGGCGTGAGGCATTGGAGGATTCAAGAGAGATGTGCATTTAGATGATCATGGGGCTTGTGGGCTTGAGGATTTGGTGTTCCAGGCTCAGATTGATTACAGACATAGGCTGCTCACTTTTGATTAAATATTAAATCATAAGCTGCTTACAAAACTCCTGCAAAAGTTGACATTTATGAAGTTCAATAAACTACTTGTAAGAACAGGAGTGCTAGATGGAAAAAAGTAATAAAATCCCCATCCAAACAAACACCAGTTGACAGCAAACAGATGGTCTGAAACTCTTAACTTGTAAACTGGAAAAATTAAGATCTGGCAAAGCCCATTTGAAAATAACTACAAAACATCAAAGTTCCCTCTTTACCATAGTGGTATTTGTCTGGGCCCAACTTCAATATTTTCATAGGCTACTGCACGGAAAAGGTGTTGCAGGCCTCCTAACTGCTGGCATGGAAGGGCTAAGAAATACCAGTTGAGATTTATAGGGAGAGAGGTTGCCAGCATCCCAAAGAGCTCACATTTAAAACTCAGCCTCTCCACATTCCCATAAATCACTGTAACTTAGCACTGAGCTTTCAACTAAATCTTCAGAAGTGTGAGATGCTCCCCCCCAAAAGAAATTCTTAACAAGATTTTCTACACAGATCGGCTTTCATGGGGGTAACAGTAAGTTAATCTTTTGGGGGTTGATAGCCATCTTGCTATAAATTGAAACTGGCCTTAAAACAACAGGGAAATGTTTGGCTTGAAATTCAAATGGAGGAATGGAGTGAAGGGTGTATCTTGGCTCCATCTTTAACAGGACCCTGTGGGCCCAAGATACACAAAGAGCTTGGGACAAGGCATGAGGTACTGAAACTTGGTTTTCCTCATTCGTCCCTGGCCTCTCAATGACCTCTAAACAACTATGTGTGCTATGTGTGAGTGATAGAAAAAAATGGGTTTAAAAGCTATTTGCCTACACTTGTAATAGGTCCCATTGCCTCAGTTTCCTATCATATCAAAGATGGTATACAAGTGAATTCATAAGTGACATCTTAGATCTCTCACTGCTTTTTTACCCACAATTTAAAAGAGCTACTATCAGTCAGGGGCAGTTAAGTGTTGTGGATAGAGTGAAGGGGCCTGGAGTTAGGAAGACTCATCTTCCTAAGTTCAAATCTGGCCTCAGACACTTACTAGCTAACTGTGTGATCCCAGGCTTCACCCTGTTTGCCTCAGTTTCTTCATCTATCAAATGAGCTAGAGAAGGAAATGGCAAAAAACTCCAGTAGCTTTGCCAAAAAAATCCAAAATGGTGTCACAAGGAGTCAGACATGACTGAAACAACTGAACTCTAACAACAATTAACAGAGAGAAGGCAATAGAATTAAGAGAGAGGTTTGGTAAAAGATGGGATTTTAGTTGAGACTTAAAGGAATTCAGGAAGGTCAGTAGGTGGAGCAGATGAGGGAGAGCATTCCAGGCATGGGAAACAGCCAGAGAAAATGCCCAGAGCAGAGAGAAGGTGTCCTGTTTGTGTAACAACCAGGGGACCAGTGTCACTGGATTGAAAACTATTTGGTGGGGAGTTAGATATAAGAAGACTGGAAAGGTAAGAAAGGGGTTAGATTATGAAGATCTTTGAATACCAATCAGAGGATTTTATATTTGATCCTGGAGGCCATAGGGAGCCACCGGAGTTTATTGAGTAGTGACATGATTGGACCCATGCTTTAGGAAAATCACTTTGATGGCTAAGTTAAGGATGGATTGGAACAGGGAGAGACTGGAGGCAGGCAGGTCAACTATCATAATGGTCCTGGCATAAGGTGATGAGCACCTGCAAAAGAATGGTGGTCATGTTAGAGGAGAGGGAAGCAAATTAGAGACATGTTTCAAAGTTGAAATCAATAGACTTTGGCAACAGAATGGGCATCAGGGGGTGAGAGACAGTGAGGAGTCCAGGATGACTTCTAGGTTGTGAGTCTAAGGGACTGGGAGGATGGTGATATCTTCTGTAGTAATAGGGAGTATTTATGGGGAAAGATGAGTTCAGTTTTGGACATGTTGAGTTTACATTGTCTACTGGACAGCTAGGTGGTAAAGTGGATAGAATACTGGGTTGGGAATCAGGAAGATTCATCTTCCTGAGTTCAAATCCAGCCTCAGACACTTACTAAGTATGTGACAAGTCATTTCTCCCTGTTTGCCTCAGTTTCCTCATCTATAAAACCACTTCAGGATTTTTGCCAAGAAAACCCCAAATGGAGTGACGAAGAGCCAGACACAACTGAAAGGACTGAAAACAGCAAACTGGGATATTCAGTTTGAGAAATCTGAAAAGCAGTTGGAGATGGGAGATTAAAGGTCAGCAGAGGGTTTGGGGCAGGATAGGGAGATCTGAGAATCATTAGCATAGAAATTGTAATTAAATCCATGCAAGTTAGTGAGATTACTGAGTGAAGTAGTACAGGAGGACAGAAGAGGACCCAGGACACACCCCTGAGAGACATCTAGGTTAGAGGTCATGATCTGGAAGTGGATCCACAAAGGAGACAGAGGAGTGGACAAGAAGCGGGAGAGGATGGCATCCAGAAAAAGTAGAGAGAAAAAGAGTATTGAGGAGGAGAGAGTGATCAACAATGCCAAAGACTGTAGAGAGGTCAAGGAAAATAAGAATGGAGAAAAGACTGTTGGATTTGGCAACTGAGATATCATTGGTAACTTTGGAGAAAATAGTTTTGGTGGAATGATAAGAGTAGTCTAAAAGTAAGTGTAATATGAGTTGGGAAGTACATGATCAAATAGTCTGATGGGAGGTCCAGACTCACAATTCCTCTTCTCTCTGAAGGCATTACCTGAGTGGATGAAGTCACAGATTCAGACCACGTGTTCTTCCTCCACCACCCCCTAAAAATGTGTTGTGTTATGAGACTGTTCTTTTGACTCTACTTCCCTGTCTCAGAGAATGGAAAGGAGATGGGTCCAGGTTCTTGGACGTTATGTTCATGGAGCACAAATTATGGAAGATTCTACCAGGCTGTAAACATTTTCTACATGGGCTCAGTGTGCCTTTCTTCTGAGAACCAACCAAGCTAAATTCCCATAGGCTCATCACTAGCATGTTGGCCACCAAGTGATTATTATGTGTGTAACTATCTATCTGTCTATCTATCTATCTACCTGTCTGTCTGTCTTTAACAACTTATGAAGTTGTCTACAAAAGTCTAGTGTTACAATTAGCATCTATGGAGGGAATATCCATGTCATGGAAATCAGGAATCCTTGAAGGACAGGATAAAATGAGAACATATATCTAAAAGTGCTCTGCAAACTTCAATGCCATATAGACATCAGCTATTTTTACTTTTCATTTTAGGTGAGATACATATAGTTCAAGAGATACATATAGTCTTGAGATACATGTAGTTCAGGTCTCAGAACAATTAGGTGTAGCTTGGTGGGATTTGGGAGATGAAAAGAATATTGGAATTTGAGTTGGAAAGAACCTACCTGTGTTGACAAATTTCTTGACTTCTCTGGTTCCATGGAGATCATCTAGTCCAATCTCATTCATTTTTCAGATGAGAGAAGTAGTTTGGCCCAAGTCACAGAGCTAGTAAGCTAGTAAGAGGGGACAGGAAGATTCCAGTGCTGGGAAGGTCAGCCAGGTCTAGGTAGAATGCTGCAGGCTAGGGCTCTGGAAGTCACAGAGAAACCACGAGAATTCTGGGTGAATGAAATAGAAGGGAAGGTCATGAAGGCCACTGAGGGAGAAGTACTTTGAGGACAGACTTCACCTGCTTTTCAGTTTTGTGTAGGATCAGCTCTGGTGGGTAGTAGGATAGGGAGTCATTCAAGAGGATCAACTTAGAAAACTAAAAACACAAACACTGCAGCCTTCTTCAGATGAACAGACAAAGGATGGCCATGGTATAATAGAATCAGCCCTGGATTTGGGTTCAGAGAAACTGGGATACATCCTTGCTGAATTACTTCCTACCTGTGTGAATGCCACTTTCTGGTCCTGTATTCACCTGTAAAATTATTTAGAAGCAGGGGAATAGGAGAGTTGGCCTGGATGATCTCTAGAATCCCTTTCAGCTCTAAATTTTATATTCCTCTAATCAGTCCTGTCAATTTCACCTTTGCAACATCTCTTGCATTTGACATTTCTTTCCTCTGACATAGCCACTGCTCTGATACAGACGCTCATCACCTCACACCTTCAATGGCCTGCTGTTGGGTCTTCCTGCCTCAAGTGTCTCTCTACTCCATCCTCCATTTAGTCACTAAAGTGATTTCCTAAAGTGTAAGTCTGATCATGTGACCCTCTCAATAAACTCCAGTGACTTTCTATTCCCTCCTGGAGCAAATATAAAATGTTCTGCTTGGCATTCAAACCCCTTCAGAACCTTGTCCCCTCCTACCTTTCCAGTCTTCTTACATCTTACTCCATGACACATATCCTTCAGTTCAGTGACATTGACCTCCTGGCTGTTCCACAAGCAAGACGACACCATGTCTTGGCATGTTCTCCGACTGACCCTCAAGAACTAATCTCTCTGGCTCCTTTCCCAGTTAAAATCCTGCCTTTTAAAAGAAGTTATCCCCAACCTCTCTTAATTCTAGTGCCTTTTCTCTGTTAATTATTTCTATTTATTCTGTCTATAGCTTGTTTGTTGCTTATTGTCACTCTCATTAGACTGTGAGCTTCTTGAGGCCAGGGAATGTCTTTTGTCCTTTTTGTATCCACAGCACTTAGCATGGGACCTGTCACATAGTAATCGCTTCATGAATGTTTATTGATCGATTGATAATTCACTGAGCACAATGTATCCAAATAACACAGTTATAACTATTTGTACCAGAATTTATTCAGCTCCATTGAAAGACAAAGTATGTCCTTACAATTTTATTGACCTCTTTGTACCTTTGCTCTATCTAGGAGCCCACAACCAGTTCTTGGTAAAGCTCTCCAAGCCTATTTCTCTCCTCCTATGACCCTGAAGGGCAGTCCTGCCCTTCTGCAGAGAAAATGTAGTGGCTTTGGCAGTGATAATATTTAAAGACTTACACATCACTTTTCACCTTCAGAGTCCCTCAACAACATTTACTAATTAATCACCTTGTATACTGCATTTTAAATTAATTAAATTAAAAGTAATTAAACCCAGGAAATTGAAATTAACCTAATTAGATTGCAGGCACATTTCAGTAACAGCAGTGAGAGACATCATATAAATTTTTCAATTTCAGCCACGAGAACATAAATTCAGTTTATTATTTCCTTCTTTTCTTCCTTCCTCTTTTCTTTCCTTTCTTCCTTTTTTCTTTCTTTCTCTCTCTTTTTCTTCCTTTCTTTCTATCTCTCTTCTTTTGAAAGAGATGTAGGTGAATGTGAACTCTTAGTTGGGCTCAGGCTAAATGATGATTCTAAATTTGGGTTGAAAAGACCAGGGTAAACATCATTTTGCCACAAGACAGTTTGATATAATAGAAAGAGCATTGGACTTTACATGAGTCAAGAGAGGAACATTATCGCTCTAGCACTAGCTGTGCCATCTTGAACAAGCCCCACAACCTCTTGCAGCCTCTGCTTCCTCCTCTGTGAAATAAGGGTATTGGTGAAAGGCAAAGTCATCTACAGCAGGGATTCGCAAATCCTGCAGGCAACCTGTTTTTGTACTGGCCCATGCATGAAGAATAGCTTTTACACTTTCAGATCTAATCAAACTTTATTTCGGAATATAAAAACCATTCTTAGCTTGTAGACCATACAGAAAAAGATGAAAATTGGATTTGGCTCACAAGCAGTAGTTTGCCAACCCCTGGTCCAGAGGCCACAGGGCTGGGCTTAGAGTCAGGAAATTCAAATACAACCTCAAACTAGTGATGTGACCATGAGCAAGTCCTTTTAACTTTCCTGAGATTCAGTTTCTCCACATGCAAAATTTTGTTGAGAGAAATCAAATGAGGTAATACGCATAATGCTCTTTGCATATTTTATAGCCCTGTGTCATTATTGTTATTTTGACTTACATTATTGACTTATTTATATTATGGAGGTGATCACTAAGGCCCCTTCTGAATCTGAGATTCTGATTTTATGTCTAACGAGAGACGCTGTCCCTGCGGCTGGAAATTCCCTCTTCCAATTAGAGTCTGTTAAGTTTTAGGCTCATCTTGTAATAGAGCCGCAGTAACAAAAATTCATATAGTGCTTTGAGATTTGCAAAGGGCTTTGCAATATTACCTCATCTGTTCCTTGCAACAGCTCTTAGAGGTAGCTCTGAGGCAAACAGAATTAACTGACTTGCCCAGGGTCACAAAGCTAGTCAACATCTGAGGCCATATTCAGACTCGCAGTGGGGAGTCTGTAATTCATTTATCTTGTATTATTGCAAATTTGAGCTATTTGGGTAGGTCTCATCCCCCCATCGGACTGTGTGCTCTTTGGGGATTTCAAGGAGCATAGGACTAGCTAATAATAAGGGCTCGGTAACCTTTATGTCCTTGAATCTTCATCACACCCTATGTCTTGTTATTTCTACCTTCACATCTCTCTTACACTTGAAGAGTCCCCAGCACAATATTCATACAAGCATTCTCCTCAAGCCTGGACTATCCCAATAGCCTGCTGCTTGGTCTTCCTGCCTCAAGTCTCTCCCCTCACTCCATTTTCCAATCAGCTTCAAAATCTTCCTCCTGTCCATGTCACAGTCCCTACTCAATTATCTCAAGTGGCTCCCTATTACCTCCAGGATCAAATATAAAATTCTCTGCTTGCTTTTTAAAGTTCTTCACAAACCGATCCCTTCTTACCTTTCCAGTCTTCTTATACCTTACTTTCCTATTTTGTGATCCAATGAAACTGGTCTCCTTACATAACAAGGACACCCCATCTCCTGATTCATTGGCTGTCCCTCATGCCTAGAATTCTCTACCTCCTCACTTCTGTTTCCTGGTTTCTCCTTAAAACATCAGTTCAAAGCCCACCTACTGAAGAAAGTCTTTCTCAATCCCACCCACCTAAAAAAACCCACTTATACCACTAGTGCCTTCCTCCTGAAATGTCCTTTCATTTATACTACCTATAACTTAAATGTGTACAGTTGTTTGCATGCTGTCTCTCCTCCCCCATTTGAATGTAAGCCCCTTCAGAAAAGGAACCATGCTTTTGCCTATTTTTTTTTAGTCCCCAGAGGTTATCAAAGTTCCTGGCACATAGTAAAGGGCTTAATAAATGTTTGTTGACAGACTCAATATATGCACATTGATTGATGGATGTTTATGCCCTTGGAGACTGCTGGCTCTATTTTGTAATTAAAGCATTCTTGAGGGGCAATGATTGACCATTATTCTCAGTGGGTAGAAAAAATTATGACAGTCCATAGCGTGTCTCATCTCTCTTAGTTTCTACCCAACAATTAGTCTGACCTTTCCCTTGGAATCTGTATCCACTGAAACTTCTGCTTAATTTGCTCTACAGACTGGTATGGGAACTGAAGGGGTTAAGGAGAGTCATGGAAAAGAAAAAAAGCATTTGGTTTCTTTGACCATCAAAAGCAAAACTATATGCCTTGTGGTAAATTTCTGGGCTATTCAAAATTAATCTCAAATTAGTAATAACTAATTAGTAATAACTTACTCTTTCTGTAGCACCCCTCCTCTGTTGTCTGTGCTTAGTTTGACTTAACAATGAGGCTGTTAGCAGCCTCATTTTGTTAAGCTTTGAAGGCATCTCATGCGTTTTCTCATTATGTCTTTACCCCACTCCAGCCTGGGTTTCTCCTCCTCCAAATGAATCAGTGCTACAATCAAACAGAAACCTATTGCTTTTTCCAGAGGGTCGTCCGCAGCTGGCAATTTTTCTCCCTATGAAGGAATCTTATCTGGTGTGGAGCGTATTCAGCAGTCATAGGAAATCAAACACACCAGGCTGCCTCGCAGCAAATTGTTCTGGAGAAGAACTTGCTGAGCAAAAGGAAGGTGGGGAGCAGGAGCCCAGATAGAAGGGATAAGATGGGGGATGAGGAGGACCCAGAAAGATTTATTTGTGGTCTACCCATTTTAAGATCATAGATTAAAAGCTGAAAGAGACCTCAGAGACCAGTTAGTCCAACCCTCTCATTTTACAGATAAGGAAACTGAGGCCAGGGAAGTTAAGTAACTTGTCCACGGTCAATCAGAGGCAGAATTTGAATTCATATCCTTTTGACTCCAAAGCCAAAGTTCTTTCCCTTGTAGGATGTTACCTCTATAGGGCCCCTGGCATATGAGTCTCAGCTCAGATCTCACCTCATTTATTCCATATTCATTAAAACAGCGTGTATGAAGCAAGGGCTGGGGAGTCACGAGGGAAAATAAGGCACAATAGCAGGTCTCAGGCTTCTCAGGTAGAAAAGACATAGTATCTGAGTTTTTGGAGGGGTGTCACCTGGGACAAACATTCTGCTTGGCACCACATGACAGAAATAGGTCAAATGTTTGGAAGTTGCAAAGAAACAGACAGACTAGATCCAAGGAAAAACTTCCTAATAATCCCTAACAAAATAGAACAGGCTGTCTTGGGATATAGTGAATTCTGTACGACTAGAGATCTTGTATTACCTCTTGGTGGGATAGTTGTAGAGACATTCCTATTTGGTTATGGGTTGTTCTCTGAGGTACCTTATAACCCTGAAGATTTTGTCAATAAATCAGCAAGTATTTATTAAGTGCTGACTGTGCAGGCACTCAGCTAAATGCTGCGGATACAAATAGAAGCAAAAAGAAAGACAATCCCTGCTCTTGAGGAGTTTACATTGTAATGGGGAAAGACCACACATAAAAAAGAATTGGAAAGTGGGGAGGGGGAGGTGCTCCCTTGGGGATGTGGTAGAGAAAGAAGTCCAGAAAGTCAGGAGGGAGACCCAGAGGGGAACAGAGGAGGGAAGAAGGCTGGCCTGAGAGACCTTCCTTAAACAGTAGATTACAAGAAGAAACAACCAATCAGGAAAAAGGGCCACAGGGGTGGAGAGATCTTTAAGGATAACAAGGCTGATGGAGCATGGAGACCACTAACAAATATCCACTCTTCCTTTCCTCTCCCTCCCTTTCTTCTTCTAATACATCTTTTGTGAAGGAAGTCTAGCCCAAGGTTTGCTTTTAAACTCCAGGCTGTTCTTTCCACCCCTAGCCAGTAGTCTTGTGTTATGGTCAGCCAAGAGCATGTTTGGCTTTGGAGTCATAGGATCTGTATTCAAATCCTGCCTCTGATTGACCTTGGACAAGTTACTTAACTTCCCTGGCCTCAGTTTCCTTATCTGTAAAAGGAGAGTATTGGACTAAGTGGTCTCTCAGGTCTCTGCCAGTTTTCATTCTCTAATCTTGAAATGGGTGGACCACAAATAAATCTTGCAATCCTTCTTCCTGAACTCCCTTTTTAATCTGCCAGCTGAACCAGCCCCTACTATGGACATTCTCATATTATATTACGAGTAATGGATTTGAAGTCCCAAGTCTGAATTCTAGCCCTGTTTCTTACCACCTATGTGACTTTAAGAAAGGCATATCCCTTCTTTGGTCTTTTTTTCTTACCTGTAAAGTTAAGTCATCGATAAAATACTTAAAAAAAGAAAGAAAGAAAAGAAAAAGAATCTTATGATCCCATGGTTCATCCTCCTATGTAATAATTAGCTAGTCAGATAAGCTAATTCTTGCTAAGGTATTACTGCCTTAATCTGTTATACAGCCCACTCAGTATATTTGCATTTTAACTGCTACGTTAAAACCTTAATTCAAAGAACGGTGGAGTCGTAAGCCCCTGAAGAGGACTTATGGAGGAGAAATTGACAACTGGGAAGCCTTTCTTTTCTCCTCCAATTCCACCATGGACTTTGCTCTCTCTCTATAGGCCCAGATCTGCTATACAGACAGGGCACAGCAGAATGTCTACTGTGGAGAAAAAATTAAAAAACAAAATACCTCCTGGTTGGGCAAGAGTAGGTTAGCTGGGGCTCCTAATAACAACCAACCCTCTATGGCAAAGAGTCAAGGGGTCCTCATCAACCAGAGAGAGGGAAGTTTCATACGCTTCACTCAGAAACTTTGGCCTCACATACTGTTTTTCAAGATGATAGTAAAGAGACACTCACTCCCAACAGAGGAATAAAGCTTTTTGCTTTCTTTTGCTAAGAATTTGAGTAAATTATGGGGGTAAAATCACTGGTTATAGGAGAGTTCTGTCTTTAGCCAGCAAACCAAGCTGCCACCAGGGAGCCTGCATCCACACCCTTAACTGGCCTGACCTGACCTGACCTGGCCTGGCCTCACCTAAGCTGCCTCACCAAATTCTGTGCTAATATCCCTAACTGTTAATACCCCACCCCTAATCCCCAGAGCTAACAGCCTCCCTGTATAGGAGGAAAAAAAACAAAACCAGTTTGCTCTTTTGTTTTGAGTAAGGACTGGTTGTAATATAGCGCAATTTAAAAACTCACATACACAACTTCATCCCCAAGTGAACCCCATGTGGCCAGTTTCCTACTTGGCATTGAAATATATGATCAGAATTGTAGAGACACTAGCTGGAAAAGAAAGAGATAACGGGCCCCAAAGGGCTAGAGGAGAGATTGCTGGATTTGGAGACAATACCTGGGCTCCAATCTGGTTTCTACCAATTGTTCATGCCCACCTACTCCCTGAGTGACCTTGGGCAAGTCAATTACCTTCCATGAGACTCATTTTCTTTATTTGTACAATAAGGAGATTGAACTAAGATGACCTATAAAGTCTCTTCTAGCTCTAAAGCTATGACCAATAGAAAACGCACAGAAGCCGCAGCCCCCGACCAGCCGTCATCCCACATAGCTCCATTGGATTCACCCAAAGCATTTACTTGCAATAGACCTACATACCGCATATTTTAAGTAATTCAGGTATTATCCTCATTTTATAAAGGAAAAAATTGAGGTATAGAGAGGAATGAAGTAATAAAGTTGTCTGACTTGGATATCTTTCTTAAAAGGGAGGATCTAGGAGGAACTGGCCAGTCAGAGGAAGGGGCTGCAGGGGCAGAGGGACCTTCCAAGGTAAGAAGGCTGCTAGTGAGTGGAGAGTCAGGAGAGCCCAGAGAAGGCTCTTCATTCTCCTTGTGACCCAACCATGCCCATTCCTGGATGACCTCATGCTGTCTAGAGGGCTATACTAAAGTGGGCTTTGCCAAGCCTCATGCCTTGGACTTGCCTTCTGCATCCTCACTCTCCAAACATACATCGACCCTTTTCTGTTTCATTCTGTTTTCCTTCTATTAACATCAGAGGGCATCTAAAATATTAATTCATCCCAATACATTAGACACATCTAAGGCAGCTTCTGGAGAACTAGCCTTTGAGTCAGGAAGGCCTACCTTTGACATATAGTAGCTGCATGACCCTGGGCAAGTCACTGAATTTTTTCAGTGCTTTCACAGGACCATAGCTCTTGTTGTTCATCCTTCATTTTTGAAAAGGACCAACGATATCGCAGAGTAATGTTCTGACTTGGGCATGAATTGCATTTGAGTGAGACAGCTTGAAAAACTTATCAGCTTCATTCTTTCCTCCAGAGGCATCAGAGTTCAACTGAAAGACAAAAGTCAATACACCTGGCAATGGCCCAGGATGCAGTGGGTGAACTTGGCCTTTCTAAGTGAAGGTTGCCTCCCCAGGAAATGATCACAGCTCCAGATATGGAAGGGACTTCAGAGACCATCGATTACAACCCTCTCCTTTTAAAGTTGTGACTCTGCCAGGACCACACAGGCAGTAAGTGCCAGGAATTGAACTGAGGGACTCTGACTCCTCAGGCTCTAAATCAAGCACCGTTAACATGATATTTTGCTACCTTCATCAATATTGATATTCTGGCCAAAATATCTGAAGCCAGAAGACAGTACATGCATTCGGAAATTGCATCCAGATGGAAGAGGTGAGTGAGTATGTTGGTGGAACTGGCTTGTCCTAGACACAAAAGCAACAAGATACCATTTCATAGGCATTTAGGAGGCAGACTCTGGAGTCAGAGCATCAGAGTTCAAATCCTGCCTCTGTCACTTACCACTTGTGTGACTTTGAGCAAGTCACAATCCCTATTTGGGGCTCAGTTTCTTCGACTATAAAATGAAAGGATTGGATTGATGACATCAGAGATCCAGCTCGAGATCTATATTCCTACATATCAGATTACTTCAAAATAGAAAGATGACAGAGAAAACGTTAGCAATAGTTGACCGCTACGCGGATTTATTCATGTCCATGAAATCTTCATGAGGAGAGTCTACGGACATTGATGTCCTTAATGAAAATAAGAAAGAAGTACAAACAGACAGTTCCAAACAATTTTCTTTCAAAAAAAATTGTATTGATACCTTTTGTTTTTACTTTGCCTAAATCTCCCTCTGAATCTTTTTCCCTGCTCCCTTCCCAGGAAGCCATTCCATTTAATAAAGATTTTTTTTTAAAGAAAAAGAAGTAGAAAAGAAAAAATACCAGTAAAATCCATCAACATATGGGGGAGGGGGAAATCTGACAATATACATAAAGGTCCATAACTGTGGCCACTCCTCCTTGTACAAATGATGTTTTATAGACTTCTCTTCAAATAGACTTCTGCTTCATAGTAACATAACTGACTGTGAGTTGTAAAAAAATATAATCATACTGTATTGAGTAATTTTAATTTAAAAAGAAAGGCTTTTGACTTAGGAAAATACTATACTCATAACTGTTTTCTTCCATGTACATCTTAAACTCATACAAGATTCCTTGATAGATATAATCATTGAGATGACTTTGTTTAATGATTCTCTGACTCGTTATAATTAATAAGGCATAGGAAAAGGAGATTTGCTCATTAACAAACTCATCAGGTATAATGTCCTGTGAAAAGTATGAATGGAAAAGAGACTCAAAAGTGGGTCAAAGATCCAGTAGCGCCTGAGAGGACCTATGCCTAGGAGTAGCTGTCCTGTGGCTACATGTTGGCAAGGAGTGATCCTGGGCCTGAGGTTATATATTGGGCAAAAAACTGGAACAGAAGCAAATAGTAGTTATGTGATGCTTACTCTGGAGCAAGGTCTTGAATTGAGCCCTGAGAATAGTCTGAATTCTGTAGCCAAATAACTTGGGCTCAGACCAAGGAAGAGCCTGCAGTTCTATTGCTCTAAACCAGCAGAGATTTTCAGCTGGCTGATGGAGAGCGGAGACAGTAGCAGTCTGCTGGACCTCCAGTTGAGGTTAAGTCCATAGTTGTATTGCCCAGACAACAATCAGAATACTAGGTTTGCAAAGCTCAGACCAGGATGGCAGCGATCAGACTTTGCCCTAGATCAAATAACTTTGAGGGCACTGGAAGCTTGCAGTTCTCCAGGCTGAGGGGTCTTTGAGATCCTTGAAGAATACAGCACTCAGCAAGTGAGAAAGAAGCAACAGGACCCTATAATGCAAAACAAGACTAAGAGAGGCTCATACACTTATTGCAGAAGTGCACAGAACCTGCAAGGCTTGAGCTATGTGTGTTTATGTATGTATATGTATACGTGTATATATATATAATTCCCACTATAAACAACTATTATGGTGACAGAGATTCCTAATACACAAAACCAAAAGAAAAGAACGATCTCTGAGTATCTCAAAGCCTGAAAGAAAAACACAGCTTGGAAACAAGTTGAACTAGAATTTATGAAAGAAATAAAGCAAGAAATTTTTAAATGTTTAAAATAATTCTATGAATGAAAAGAAAATATTAGAGGGAAAAATGAAAACTATGAAGTAAAGACTTAGAAGAGAAAGTAAGAGCTTAGCATAAAAAATATAAAACTTTACTCAAGCAATAGATTCCCTAAAAATTAGAATGAATGAAACAGAGGTTAATGAGTCCATAAGAAAAGGAGGATTACAGAATATCAAGGGAATTAATGAAAAGAAATGCAAGGGAAAGTGACCTAGCCATACCGGATTTTAAATTGTATTATAAAGTAGGACTCATGAGAACTACTTGGTACTGGCTAAGAGATAGAGTGGTGGATCTAGTGGAATAGGTTAGGTACACAAGACACAGTAGTCAGTGATTATAGTAATCTACTTTTTGATAAATTCAAAGACTCTAGCTTCTGGGATAAGAACTCACTATTTGACAAAAACTGCTGGAAAATCTGAATAACAGTGTGGCAGAAACTGGGCATAAACCAATGTTTGACACCATACACAAGAATAAAGTTCAAATGAACACATGATTTAGATATAAAGGTTGATACTACAAGCAAACTGGGAGAACAGGGAAAGGTTTGCCTGTCAGATTTATGGAGAATAGAAGAATTTATGACCAAACAAGAGATAGAGAACATTATGAAATACAAAGTGGATAATTTTTAATTATATTAAATTAAAAAGATTTTGCATAACCAAAGCCAATGCAACCAAGATTAGGAGGGAAGCAGAAAACTGGGAAAGAATTTTTAAAACCAGTGTCTCTAATAAAGGCCTCATTCCTAAAATATATAGAGAACTGAGTCAAATTTATGAGAATACCAGTCATTCCCCAACTGATAAATGGTCAAAGGATATGATCAGGCAGTTTTCAGATGAAGAAATTAAAACTATCTATAGTCATATGAAAAAATGCTCTAAATCACTATTGATTAGAGAAATTCAAATCAAAATGACTCTGAGGTATCACATCACACCTATCAGATTAGCTAGCATAACAAAAGAGGAAAATTATAAATGCTGGAGAAGATGTGGGAAAATTGGAACACCAATGTTGATGGAGTTGTGAACTGATCCAACCATTCTGGAGAGCAAAATTGGAACTATGCCCAAAGGGCTACAAAACTGTACATACCCTTTGACCCAGCAACATCATTTCTGGGTCTGAATTCCAAAGAGATCATAAAAACAGGAAAAGGACCCACATGTACAAAAATATTTATAGCAGTTCTTTTTGTGGTGGCAAAGAATTGGAAATTGAGGGGATGCCCATCAATTGCATAATGGCTGGACAAGTTGTGGCATATGAATATAATGGAATACTATTGTGCTATAAGAAATGATGAACAGGCAGTCTTCAGAAAAACCTGGAAAGACTCATATGAACTGATGCTGAGTGAAGTGAGCAGAACCAGGAGAAGATTGTACACAGTAACAGTCACATTGTGTGATGACTGACTTTGATAGATTTAGCCTTTCTCAGCATTGCAAGGTTCTAAGACATTTACCTTTAAAAAGACTTATAATGGAAAATGCCATCCACATCCAGAGGAAGAACTTTGGAGTCTGAATGCAGACTGAAGCAGACTATTTGCTCTCCTTTTCTTTTGTTATTTTGTTTCGTTTCTTCTTTCTCATGGTTCCTCCCATTAGTTCTAATTCTTCTTTACATCTTGACTGTGAAAATATGTTTAATATGAATGTAAAAACCATTCTCAGGAGGAAATGTGTTTCTCTAAATGCTCTCACCAACAAAAGAAAGAACAAATTAAGAAATTAGGAATGTAGCTAAAACAAATCTAGAAAACCAAAAATAAAATTTTTAACTCAAATACCAAAATAGAAATTTTGAATATCAAAGAAGAGATTAACAAAATTGAAAGCAAAATGAATAATAAATAAATTAAGGAACTTTTTTAGTACAATAGAATACATTAAACTATTTGTGTATTTGATTTTTTTAAAAAGGAAAGCCAAATTATCAGTAACCAAAATGTAAAAGGAGAATTTTAAACAAATGAAACAGAATGTATAGGACTAGTAATCAACATGGGAAAAAGCAAAGAGGTGATCTGAACCTGCGATTGGTGTAGGGAACTCCCAAAGAACTAGGCCACCCTATTACCAATGAAGACTCTAGGCAAGTCATTTAATCTCCCAGTCTCTCCAGGGATAAGTTATAGGACAGGTACTGATTGACATTGGTAGAAGAGTTCCTTACTAGGACCTCTCTATGCCAATGTACTAATGAAAATACAAATCCAATAAAAATAAATATACACATATAATATATGTGCACATAAATATATACACATGTCTTGGATAGTCATTGAACAAAGAACTTGGCTTTTGGGAAATTGTGTGCACTTTCAGTGATCCTCAGCTGCCCCTGTCACAAAAGCACACCTTGGTGGATATCTCTATTCTCCCAATGATGCTGTATGTTTGTGAATCTTGAGATGCTATGATCTCCAAAGAGCCAAAATCCACCACTGACCCATAGGGCAATGGAAAAGATATTGAATGTGTGTAGGCTGTAGCATGTTATCAATGATGATAGGCATATAAGAAATAATTTAAGACATATCTTCAAGAACATGCCCAAACTTACATTTGAACAGAAAAGAAGGTGGTCCATCATGTATGAAGAGTGAGGGATGACAGATGAATAGCACAGTGGGCAGATAGCATATTGCAAGACTTATGAAAGGACAAGGGCATGATAAGAGGACCTGGACGAGTTGCTTAAGTGCCTATGCTAATGAGGTCAGGAATGCACTGAAAAATCTAAGCAAGGTATCATTACTATTAATAGATTTTTAAAGTTCCCCCTTAGATTTAGATTGGAAAGACTAGTTTAAATAAAACATTTATTGAGCACTGGGCTTAGTCTGCAAATAAAATGAAAAAAGTCCCTGCCCTCAAGGAGTTTACATTTACCATAAAAAAAAATACATAAAGAGGGACTGAAAGGGGTATGTGGGGGACGTGGAGGTGTAAAAATCAAGAGAGCCAGAGCCAAGTTCCAAGTGAGCAAGTGAGCATGGCTGGCCAAGAACTTCTTCATGTAGAGGTGCTGGGCTAGAATTCGATGATGCTAGAGGAGGAAGGAGGGAAACCACAAGGGCGGAGGCATCTCCAGCTAGTGAAGACAGATGGGGCGGAGGTGTAGAAGTCTGGGGACTCAGAAGCTGAGCCCAGTTAGAAGTAAGCATTTTAGAATTAGAAGTAAGAAGGATTTACATTTTGAAAGAGATGGTTCCCTCTTCCAAAAGAATGAAATTCTAATAATGAGAATTTCAGGCATCAACAGTTGGTCAGTAGGGGGGAGATATTTGGATGTTGCTCAAAACCCTTCAAATCATACCATATGGGTAACTTGATACCCTGCCTTTATAATAAGATTTGGTTTGTTGTTGTTCCATCACTCAGTTGTGTCTGACTTTTTGTGACCCCATGGATCATAGCCCATGGGACCCTTCTATCTTTCACTATCTCCTGAAGTCTGTCCAAACATATTCTTTACTTTTACAACACTGTCTATCCATCTCATCCTCTGCCATACCCTTTTCCTTTTGTCTTCAATCCTTCTCAATATCAGGGAGGGTCTTTTCCAATGAGTCCTGTCCTCTCATGATATGACCAAAGTATTTAATCTTCAGCTTCAGTATTTGATTTTCCATGATCTTGCTCTTGACTGAGTTGATCTCTTTGCATTCCAAGGGACTCTTCAAAAGTCTTCTCCAACTCCACAAAACATCAATGTGGTGTTCATGTTTCCTTATAGTCCACTCTCACAGCCATATATTGCTACTGTAAAAACTGTAGCTTTCCCTGTAAGGACCTTGTTGGTTAGGTGATATCTCTACTTTTTTAGTATGCTGTCCAGATTTGCCATAGCTTTCATTCCAAAGGAGCAAATATCTTTTAATTTCATGGCTGCAGTCACCATCTGCAGTGATCTCTGAGCCCAAGAATATAAAATTTGACACTGTTTCCATTTCTTATCCTTCTGTTTGCCAGGAAGCGAGGGGACTATTTGCCAAGAACTTTTTTGATGTTCAGCTTCAAGTCAGCTTTTACACTCTCCATTTTTATCTTCATCAAGAAGCTTCTTAATTTCTCTTCACTTTTTGCCATCAGAGTGGTATCATCTGCATATCTGAGATTGTTGATATTTCTCCCAGCAGCCTTAGTTCTGGCTTTTAATTCATTCAGCCTGGTATTTCACATGATGTACTCTGCATATACATTAAATAAATAGGTTGACAATATATAGCTTTGACATCCTCCTTTCCCAGTCTTAAACCAATCAGTTGTTCCATGTTTAGTTCTAACTATTGCTTCATGACCTGCATACAGGTTCCTAAAAAGACAAGTAAGGTGATCTGGTACTCTTATCACTTTGAGGACTTGCCACATTTTGTTGTGATATTCACAGTTAAAGGCTTCAGTGCAGTCAGTGAAATAGAAGAGGCTGCTTTTCTGGAACTCCCTTGCTTTCTCCATAATCCAGTAAATACTGGCAATTTGGTCTCTAGTTCTTCTGCCTCTTCAAAAACCAGCCTGCACTTCTGATCAGTTTACACATTGCTGAAGCCTATCTTGCAAAATCTTAAGCATAGCCTTGCTAGCATTTGAAATGAGCACAATTCTTTGGTAATTTGAACATTCTTTGGCATTGCCTTTCATTAGGATTGAGACATAAACTGACCTTTTCCATCCAGTGACCACCGTTGTGTTTTCCAAATTTGCTGATCTACTTAATGCAGTACATTAACAGCATCATCTTTTAGGGTTTTGAATGATTCAGCTGGAATTCCATCCCTCCACTAGTTTTATTGTTAGCAATGCTTCCTAAGGCACACGACTTCATTCTCCAGGATGTATATACAATAAGATAGACTTTGCCAAAGATCCTTAATGTGGTGGAGATAGGGAAGGCTTGTAGAATTGACCCTAAACACCACAGAAACTTCTTGGCAAATCATCCTGGACCTGCTGCCTCTTTTGGAGAATGAAGCAAGACATCTAACTCATCCTGAGATGAAGTATTAGGCAATTAATGAATATGTGTTGAAATGAACTAAACAGAATCAAGTCATCCTGCCAGGCTTCAAGATTGGAACAAAGCCAAGGTTCTGAGTTTGTTTACCCACCCAAGTCCTATGGAATATTTTGCTTTGGTGTCGCACAACCAAAAGGTTTAGCACCAAAAATAAGTGACTCCATAAATTCATGTAAGGCACCCTCTAGAGCTTGGGACTTGGCTGTCAGAACCTTTGAGAACATAATCACCTTCAATCCATCGTGATGCGTAAGTGTAGGATTCTAGTAGAACAGATATGAAAACATTTGGGAAAGTCATAAGAGCTCTCTAAGCATAAAATAGGGCAGCTAGATCGTGGAATGGATAAAATACTGGAGTCTGGAGTCAGAAAGACTCATCTTCATAAGTTCAAATCTGGCCTTAGACACTTATTAGCTGTGTGGCCCTGGGCAAGTCACTTGGCCTTTTTACTCAGTTTCCTCATCTGTGAAATGAGCTGGAAAAGGAAACAGCCAAGCACTCTACTATATCTGCCAACACAACCCCAAATGGGGTCACAGTGAGTCAGACATAACTGAAATGACTCAACAACAAACATAAAGTGTTGCCACTATTACTACTCTTCTTGGGCTCAACATAAAGTAATCAATCACTCAGCATTTGCTAGGTGGAAAAGTACTGTCAAGTTCTGAATGCAAAGATCGTAAGCCATATCATATACTTGGAGCAGGACAGACCTTCAGAGCCATCTAATCTAAACTGCTCATTTGACAGATGAGGAAACTGAGACCCATACAGGCAGTAAGATCATAGGATTATAGATTAAACCTGTGTAGACCATCCCCTTCATTTTACAGATGAAGAACCTGGGATCGAGAGACTTGTGACTCCCCAAGGTCACAGAGGTGGTAGGATTTGAACCTATGTTCTCTGACTACAGAGTTGGTGCTTTTTCCTGTTATATGCCACAGATAAACAAGATCCAGTGCTTTCTTTCATGAAACCTATAACCCAATTAGGGCAACTAAATGTACATGCAAACAACATAAGTAACAAGAAAGGTAGCATGTGAGAGCTGCCAAGTGAGTGTGGCATGGACTCAATGTGCTGTAAGAGGACTGAAGAGTCAGTTTCCTTCCCTCCCTCTCTCCCTCCCTCCCTCCTTCCTTCCTTCCTTCCTTCCTTCCTTCCTTCCTTCCTTCCTTCCCTGAAGCAATTAAGTTTAAGTGACTCACCCAGGGTCACACAGCTAGTAAGTGTTTGAGGCTAGATTTGAACTCAGGTCTTCCTGACTCAAGGCCTGGCATTCTTTCCACTGCACAAGCCCCAGGGTCAGTTATCACTGAAAGGTGTGGTATTCAGGGAAGATTTTGTAGAGGGGAAATTGAGCTCTATTTCACTGTTCCAGGATATCAATTCTTCTGGGACAGGCAATTTTTCAGAGGGGACCATTATTTTGTTACAAACCCTCAGTGCAGGAGGAAGGATGATAAAGGGCAGCAGAAGAGATGATCAATGAAAATGCCAGGCTCCATTTCCCACTAACCATCCCCACCCTAGGCAAAGGAAAGGACTTGAATTCAGTATTTTAGGGGGAGATACCATAATATAACAGAAAGAATTATTAGATCTGAAGGGATAATATCTGGATTTGAAGTCTGCCTCTCCTACTTCAGACCCATGTGTGCTTGGAGAAGGAGGCAGTTTGTTACAGTAGAAGGGATATTGGGTCTGGAGTCAGAGGAACTGGGTTCAGACTTCATCTGTGATGCTTACTATCTATGTGAGCTTTGGGTAATTCACTAAAGTTCCTTGAGCCTCAGACTAGTCAACTGAAAATGGGATGGTTGGCCTAAAATGGCAGTGGATAGAGTGCTGGGCCTGGAGTCACGAAGACTCATCTTCCTGAGTTCAAATCTAGCCTCAGACATTAACTAGCTATGTGACCTTGGGCAAGTCACTGAACCTTTTCTGACTCAGTTTTCTCATGTGTAAAATGAGCTGATGAAAGAAATGGCAAACCAGTTCAGTATCTCTGCTAAGAAGACCTCAACTGTGGGGTCATGAAGAGTCAGTCAAACACGACTAAGAAACAACCAAACAATAACAACAAGGTTCTTCTAGCTCTAGATAAATGATCCTAAAAGTCACCTCCTCAATTTGGAATTCTTGTTTCAAAAAAAAAAAAAATTTCTGAGGATATATTTTCTTAACGTCCCTTTTGGCTCTGAAGTCCATGTTCCTATTCATGGAAAAGAGGCAGAGGAGAGAAGGCCAAGAGACTTCAAGAAAGACATAACGAGTGTGGGATGTTCCAGGAAACAGCTTGGAAAAGAAAAAAAATTGGGGGGGGGAGGGAGTGGGGAGAAAAGCATGACATCAATAGCATGTGTTTCCCCAAGCCCTAAACTGAAGCTTCCCCCAAGCAAATCTCATTTATTTTGATTGTTGAGGCTTTCTCTATTGTGGCTTGATAAGTAGATTAAGGTTTTGATGCATAAAAAAATTCACCAAGTGTGATCTGATTATGCTCTAGGAGAGTGCATAGTCACAATGGATTTTCTAAAAGAGGATTGCTTGGAGAGGGAGGGACTTGGGAAAATGAGCCAAATAGTTCACGGGCACTTGAGTGCCACTGAGTCTGGGAGCAGCTAAGGAGCTCCTCCCAGGGCCAAGTCCAAGTTCTTGAAGAGGGAGCCTGGCAGCTCTGACCGGGGAGAGCAAGGAGTGGATCTGCCCATCCACAGAGCATGAAATCAGCAACATTCATTCCAAATGAATTTGGAGACTGGAGACCAGAGCAAAGATTACCATATTTTGTATTTATATGGCATGCTATATTGCTCAAAGAAAATATCTATTCTCCAATTTGACCCTCACAACAAAGAATGAGGTTGATGAGGTTGGTATTCCCCCATTGGATAGGTGAAGAAGTTTAAGCAATGATAAGTTCAACAAATAGTCTGAGGTCCTCCAAGAAATTAACCTTAGAGTAAGGACTTTTGTGTTTCAACTGGAAGGAAGCTTAGAGATTGTAGAATCCATAGAAATGGAAGGGACCTTTGAGATCATCTGATCCAATTCCCCATTTTACAGACAAGAAAACTGAGTCTCTAAGAGGTAAAATGACTTGCCCAGAGGTACTTAGAGTCAAGATTTTAACCCTATTCCTCTGACTCCATATCTTTTCCACAAATACACCAATCATTTTGTCTCCTCACTTTACAGATGAGGAAACTGAGATTCAGGGAATTTAACTTAGCAGTGGCAGAACTGGAAATAGAATTTGGGCTTCCTAATTCTCAATCTGCTGCTTTTTCTACTCCATGATGTTGTCTCCCTTAAATAAAAGATACCCCCTACTTTCTTTTATTACCTTTTTCGTTTTAAGCCAATCTACAGAATTGGTTTCCCATTTAGCTGTCACTGCTACATGTTAACACACTGCTACTCCTCCCTCGTTCTCTCTCTACCTTGGCCAATGTTTTTACACCATCAACATGCCCTGACCCCACCCCAATACTCAGCAGCTGCTTTTCCAGCAGTTAACAAAACACATGACATGCCCCTAATCAATGACTGAAGGCTATTTCATGCTGCTTTCCTCCCTCCTTGCTCCAGATGTTGTTTCCAAGGCCCTTGTGGAAAATGAGATTGGGCGCTCTTCAGGGTACACAGGAGGGAAAAAGTGGGTTTGCTTGATTAGGTGCCAAGGCTGATGTCACTGAGTTAAGAAAGCGTGGCTTTCATGCACATTCCAGTTATGCCTCAGTTCCTGTTCACTCAAGCTTCCCCAAAGGAGCATTTCCACCAGATAAGAAACTACTGTAAATAGGAAGTGTGTGTGTATGGGGTAAAGGGGGGTAATCAGAGAATAAGAGCTGGAATATGTGTACAAAACCACCAGTTTTGCTTCAGGCTTTGTAATAAACATGAAGAATGAAAGGCACACACTAGCTTATTCCTCTTTTAAAGGGACAGTGGAGTTCTTAGCCCATGAAGACTTTCAGTCTCCATTCTCCCTTAGCTAGTAGGATCAGCCTGATCTAGCGGAAAGGACAGTAGACCTGGGACCACACAACCTGGGTTTGAATCCCACTTCTAGAATTGACTCACTATGTGACCTTGGACAAGTTACTGGGTGGGAGAGAGATGCATCTATGGAATATTTGAACACACACACATACACACACACACACACACACACACACACACACACAGCAACACATAAGTGCCCAAAATGAACATTTTCTAAATACAACTGAAATTAAGAGGAGGTAGAGAGCAGCACCCTGGCCTGGAATGATCACAGAAGGCTTCATGGAAGAGGTGGTCCTTAAACCCAAATCATCAAATCATAGATCTACTTGACTAGTAGAGACCTAGAAATTATTAGGTCCAAGCTCCTCATTTTCAGATGAGCAAACTCAGGTCCATTAAGGTGACTTGCCCAAAGTGATACAAGTAGAATGTGGCTGAGGTTGAATTTGAACACAGGTTCTGTGACTCCAAATTTCCTTCTCTTTGTACACAACCATGTTTTCTCTGTTTTTGAAGGATTTAAATAAGAAAAGGGAAGGGCACTCCATAAATGGATTCCTTTAGGGGTAGAGTATTATGAAATCTCTCTTCTCCCTGCTAAAAATACCACTAAAACATCAAGATACCTTATTATAATAAATTAATATAATATTAATATAAAATTATATTAGTTAATATTAATATTAAAGATTAATACCTTATTATATAGAACTGCAGTATTACTGGAGATTAGAACTACAGGGAACTTTAGAAACCATTTAGGACAGAGATTCTTCACCTTTTGGGAATCGTGGACCACTTTTTCAGTCTGTGGAAACCTATGGGCTCCTTCTTAAAAATATATTATTACATGCATAAAATAAAATTCATAGGATTACAAAGAAAGCTAATTTTGAAATATAGTTAACAAAATACTTTCAGAAAGAAGTTTGTAGGCCACAGACCAAGCACCCCAATATCATCTAGCACCTTTACTTGACAAATAAAAAAAATAGGCCTAGAAAAGTTCTTGAGATGCTTTTCAACCTGATAATTTGGCTGAGCGAGGACTATGAAGGACTTAGAAGGACGATGGTGTGGAGGGTAAGGAGACATCTGGGATAAGGGGGATGAGGAGGGTAGATGCAGCAAAGAGGTGGCCAAGGGACAACGTGAAGGCATTTGGCCTCTTGACTATGGGTTGGAGCCAAGGGATGTCAACTGGATGGCTTTTATATGATGGTGGTCTTTGTGCAGGACTTCAGATTGTAGCTTCCAACAAATGGTTATGGGCATACCTCTTGGACAGAAGTTGTCTGGGCCATCTAAATAAGGCATCAGTGTGTCTCACTATGGAGGCTGCCCTAATGTTTCCATGACCTTCAAGTGACATAACTAGGCGGTATAGTGGATAGATCACTAGACCTGGAGCTAGGAAGATCTGAATTAAATCAGATCTCAGACACTTCCTAGCTGTGTGACTCTGGACAAATCATTAGATCTCTGTCTGCCTCAGTTTCCTCGGCTGTAAAATGGGGATAAGAATAGTGCCTGTCTTCCAGGGTTGTTATGAGGATCAAGTGAGATAATATTTGTAAAATGCCTAGCACAGTGCCTCTTACAGAATAAACACTTATTCCTTTCCCTTCCTTCCCCCATTCCCACAATCCCTTCCTCCCCTTCATGGAGACGCTGGACTGGCCTAATTGTCCTTCAAACGTTTCTCCATTCATTAGCCTATACCTTTACTCACGCTTCATTTTCCAAATAAGCCATGGTCTAGAGGGGCTAAATGAGGTATTCAGTGTTACCCAGGTGATATTAGTCATCATTTGAATTCAGTTCTAACTCCAAAGCTAGTGACCATTGTTCTATAAGGGCATAATGGGAAAAGCTTTGTCTCTGAAGTATGAGGGCCCATATTTAAATCCCACTTTAGACATTTACTACTTATATGACCTTAGGCAAGCTGTTTAACCTTTCTGGGACTCAGTTACCTCATCTGTAACATGAGACAGTTTGATTAGATGGCCTCTGAGGTTCCTTCCAGTTCATAAAATTACACACATGAATGTAGAAATTGAAGATGAAGTTAGATAGGGAAACTGTGGTTGTAATACGGAAGGCTTTGAAAACCTGAGACAGCAGTATTTCTGTTGGACCAAGGTGGCAGTAAGAAAGAAGAAGGGAGGGAAAGAACAGATGAGACATATGTACATCCTAGCATTAGGGTCAGTATCTGCTTATCTTTGAGAAAAATGAAAGGTCAAGGATATAAATATGCTTTGGGGTGGGGGGGAATGTCTGGGTCCCCATGGCCTAAGTATTCTGCTGGAGAGCTAGAGAAGTTCTTAGTGACATCAGCTACCATGGAAAGCCAATCCCTCAGGCTGAAAGGCAGGGAGGGTGGGAAGGTGATGATCTCCTCCAAGCTGCCTTGTTTGTGGGGAAGCTACTAACTCCCATGTTCAAAACACTCTGATATTCTTACAGCTCTGAGGGGTTCTATTAGGTACTTCTTCCATGCAAAGGAATCCCCAGAGCCATTGAATGTCAGAGCTGGAAGGAACCTTAGTGATCATAAAGTCTAATCACCATACTATGCAGATGAAGTCACAGAGGCACAGAGCAGGGAAGTCATTTGGGAAAAGACGTCATTCTTTGCCTCATTTCTACCTAGCCTTAATCACCGAATGGGCATTGCCTCAGACAAACTGAGACCTGGGAAAGACCTTAGCTTGAAAAGACCAACATCTCCCACTGTATGCAGTGCCCAACTCGAGTCCGTCCTGATTTATATCTTGCCACTGGACCCAGATGGCACTGGAGGAGAAAGTGAGGCTGGTGACTGCACAGCCCTGCCCTACTTAAATCCAATTCACTTGTAAGTCATGACATTGCCTTCCTAATGTCATGGTCCTCTTCAAGAATGAAGGACAAACAACAGTTGGTGGTCAGACTGGGATTCCTGACTTCGAACTCAGCACTGCAGCACATACATAAGGGCTATTTGTCCCACAGCAGTCAATTCCATAGGAGACTAAGCCAACCAACTCATCTATGATCACCAGGACCCATCCTCCAGTACAGTGGTGTCAAACGCAAATAGAAATGGAGGGGGGATGGTCACTAAACCATGCATAAAGGATCCTGGTGGGCTGCAAGTTGACTTAGAAAATCACATGTTAATATGTAATCTGTTCTCTTATTATCACTAAGGCAGCAAGGTGGTATGTAGATAGAGCGGTAGGTCTGGAGTCAAGAAGACTTGAGTTTAACTCTGACCTCAGATACTTACTAGCTGTCAAGGCACTTAATCTTTGCTTGACTCAGTTTCCTCATCTGTAAATTGGGGATGATAATAACACCTCCCTTCCAGGGTTGTGAGGATCCAATAAGATAATAAATTGCAAAGAAGTTAGCATAGTGCCTGGCTATATAGTAAACACCGTAAATGTTAGCAATTATTCCGGCATTGCTGCTGCTTAGTTGTTCTTCAATAACGCCTGATTTTTGTAACCCCCAGTGGGGGTTCTCTTGGCAAAGATACTAGAGTAGTTTGCTATTTCCTTCTCCAGCTCATTTTGACAGATGAAGAACTAAGGCAAACAGAGTTAAGTGACTTGTCCAGGGTCACACAGCTAGTAAGTATCTAAGGAAGATGAGTCTTTCTGACTCCAGACCCAGTACTCTATACATTGTGCCACGTAGCTGGCCATTATTATAATTATATAATTATTTTATTTATCAAATATTATTTTACCTATTATTATATATTACATTTCTGTATATTATAATATTCAAACTTTTATTTATTTTGTTAAATATTTCCCAATTATATTTTAATCTGCTTCCACAACTTTCCTGCAATTGAGTCTGCGGGCTGTGTGTTTGACAAGTCTCTCGTAGACTTGTCCGAGGTATATGCTCATACCATCCCTGGAAGCTATAATCTACAGTCTTGAACAAAGGTTCTCCCATCATCTAAATTCATCAAGTTGAACAGGAATCAATCTAACCAATAAACACTTATTAAATATCTACTCTATGCATTGCACTGTGCTATTATTAAGTATTTTCTATGTGCCAGATATGTACTGTGTTAGGTAACAGAGATGATACAAATACAAAGAATGAAATAATGTCTACTCTCCGAGTTCATATTATGACCAGAGAGAGAAAACTAGCACATATGCAAGCACATATATATATAATCTTGCTTAGCCCTCCCTCACTCAAAACAAAGTCAAGTGTAAGTCATGTCATCGTTTCCCTATTGTCATGGTCTTCTTTGAACAACAACAACTGTCAAAAATCATATTAAAGAATTTAGAAAATAATGTTCACAAATTAAATTTATTAGCAAATAATTGTCAAGAAAAATAATATTAACAAATTTAACAATCCTAAGATTGTTGGGGAGGGAGAGAGCACTGGGGGAATCAGGAAAGACTTGCATGCTTGAGCTGAGTTTTGAAGGAAGAGAAGGATGTTGTAAGGCAGAAGTGAGACATAGAGAATGGTGGGTGCAAAGGTAAGCAGATGGGAGATAGACTGCTGTGGGTGAAGAACGCTGTCATTTTGCATTTGGGGTTTTTAATTCTTTTTGGCTGTTCCTCCTTTGTTTTCCTTTTTATTCTATTTTTTCAGACTTTTCTTCCTTCCTCCCCTCCCCAAAATGACAAGTGATCTGATATAGGTTATACATGTGCAATCATGTTAAATATTTTTCCACATTAGTCATGTTGTGAAAGAAGAAACAGAACCAAAGGGGGAAACCACAAAAAACAACAAAAAAGTGAAAATTGTCTGCCTCACTCTGCCTTCAGACTCCACATTTCTTTCTCTGGATGTGGATAGCATTTTCCATCATGAGACTTTTGGAGCTGTCTTGGATCGATCATTGTGTTGCTGAGAAGAGTTAAGTCTATCATAGTTGATCACCAGACGGTCTTGCTGTTACTATGTACAATGTTCTCTTGGTTTTGCTCACTTCACTCAGCGTCAGTTCACAACATTGTCTTTTTGTCTAGAATGCCAAGATCTTGAGAGGAAGGAGTATTCAATGAGATCGGAATGAGAAGTTCCAAACAGGATCTGAAGGGTTTTAAAAAGATTGCTCTAGAGGCAATAGGGAGTCACCACAGGTAGCTATGTAGGGGAATGGCACGATCAGATTTATGCTTAAGGAAAATTACTTTGGCAGTTGTGTGGAAGGATTGGAATTAGATGAGACTTGAGGCAAGAAAATCAATTAGGAGTCCATTGTAATAGTCCTGATGAGAGGTGATGAGGATCTAACCTACAGTGGTGGCCATGTGGGTATCTCCTAATTTCTAATAATAAGATCCCTCCCTGAGGGGAGGGGCTGTGTCTCATGCCTTCCCCAGCAGAAACAAGTAAGGAATAAGTACTTGTCTGGTTGCATGAAATCAGTCTTTCTCTCCTGAAATCAATTTTTCTCTCCTGAAAGATCTCCATTTAACAATCTATAAACTACTGTCAGTTGAGGGGGGCACCACATAATTTCCCTAATAACTGATTGCAATGGCCTTGGACTTTGGACTTTCCAAAAATACATCTGGCATCCAGTATAAATGAAGTCACCCTTTACTCTGGAGTTTTCAAAAGGGTGGATAAGTGAAACTGAGACCATTTCTCCAGTCATTGGCAGCTGGAGCAGGTGGTTGGCACCAACCACCCTCCCCCCCAAAATAGAGGCTTGCATGCCACAAACTCCTTGCACATTTCTTTTGTATGCATTCTTTTTTTGATGCCACAGTGAAAGGATTTGCAAACCACATTTACATAAATAAAGAAACAGGGGGAAACCTGGGTAACATTACCTGCATTATGAGAGTGCTAAGTGTGACTTCCAGTTAACTGTAGCTATTGATTCTCTGAGAGATTATAAAGAGCAGATCTGAGAAAACAACAGGAGCTTTCTCATTTATAAATGATTGCACTAGATTGGTGCCTCACCACAACCAAGGGAGGCCTGTTCCCAAACCACTGCTCTTCTCCCCCTTGCCTTTATTTTTAGTTTATGGGATTTAGCATAAAAGAGTGCTGACCGAGCTGAAATCTCAAAAATTTGCCATCGACAACTAGCTCATCATGTGCCATATTTTTGACTTGCAAATACCTTCCAAGGATAGAAGGAGTGTATTTATTAAACCCAGTGAGTGTTGGATCTTTATTTAGCTCCTTCTGCTGCCGCGCTGTATAATTCATGAAACTGCCTTATAAAGTTAGGGAGGAATGAAAATGTTGACCAGCCTGTGAACCCAAGCTGACACTTTAATTATTTTAAAAAGGAAAACTGAGCAAAGTGAAACTTGACCAGTTGGCCAAACCCATCTGGGGAGAACAACAGAGGTGAGGTTCCACATAGGAAGGTGGGGAGGGTACTGGGGGATTCGAAAGCAGCTCTAGAGTGTTGAGTTCAGTAAAGTGAAACTGTCATCTTAGTCTCCTGCTTAGACACAGACAGCAACCTCTGGCAAGTCCTGGCAACCCCCATCATCCCCCAGCAACTTGAGGCATGTCCCAGCCCCTATGATTGACTGAAGGCCCTGGGAACAGAAGACACTTCCTTCTTTCCCAACTGGACTGAGATTGGGGTATATGGGGGTCAGTTTGCTAGATTTTATAGCAAGCTTTTAGTGGGAAACTGATTCTTCACTTCTGTGACTGTTTTGGTTGAGCACAGTGCCTTCCACATCTTAGCTACTGAATGAATGAATGAAGACAAAGCATGATATCAAGGAAAGGGCACTGGATTTGGAGTAAGGAAACACAGTTCTGATCATGCCTTTCCTTCATACTACCTGTAGGGAAAAGCATGTAGGATTTGAAGTCAGGAAGGTCCGGGTTCAAATTCTGCCTCAGATACTTAATAGATGTGTAACCATGGGCAAGTTGCTTAGTTTCTCTAGGCCTCAGTTTCCTCATCTGTAAAAGGGAATAATAATACCTGTAGTAACTACATCAGAGGGCTGTGTTCATATGAAATCATATATGTAAGGTACTGTGTAAACTTCAAAGTTCTCTAGAAATATAATTACTATTATTATCTGTGTGGCTTTGAATAAGCAATTTTTTTCTCTCTAGGCATTACTTTCTTCACCTGTAAAAATGAAGAGGTGAAGTAGATTAGGGAGTGGGAACCTGCAGTCTTGAGGCCACATGTGGCCCTCTAGTTCCTCAGGTGTGGCCCTTTGACTGAATCCAAACTTCACAGAATAAATCCCCTTAATAAAAGGATTTGTTTTGTAAAACTTGGACTCAGTCAAAAGGCTGCACCCAAGGACCTAGAGGATCACATGATCACATATGTCCTCAAGGATCCAGGTTCCCCAACCCTGCTTGGTTCTCTTCCAGCTCAAAGTCCTGTTAATTAATTAATTAGTTAATAGCTAAGCAAGTTACCCTCTCAGGTGTCAACATCGTACATCCTTGCTCACCAGTTCTCCATTCCATCTCCCATTCTTGGTAATAAGACCGCTTAATCTGATCTACAGAGTCCTCATGATCCATCTTCATGTCAGAGCTGGGTATGGTAATACATACCTATCATTCCTGCTACCAGAGAGATGGATGAAAAAAATAACCATCATTTATACAACTCTTTAAGGTATAAAAGAGGCAGTGTTTAGAGCACTGGGCTTGGAGTGAGGAAGTTCAAATCTGGCCTCAGATACTTACTAGCTGGATGACCTTGGGCAAATCATTTCACCCTGCTTGTCTCAGTTTCCCCATCTGTAAAATGAGTTGGAGAAGGGAATGGCAAAGCACTCCAGAATCTTTACCAAGAAAACCCCAAATGGGGTCATGAAGCATCAGACATAACTGAAAATGACCCAACAACTGCAAATGCAGTGGATGCCGATGGTGCTGGTACTGACTGATGGTAGAGTATGGAGGGGATCCACCTAGAGAGGATGGGACTGGCTTATGTTGGATCAGACTAGTTTTCACAGGGTGTGGTGTTGAACAGGGCATGTGTTGAGAATGAATGTAGGTGGAGAGATGAGCCTGAGTGGAACAGTGCAGCTACTCTGTCTACAGTATGAGAGACCTGGATCTTTCTCCCCTTGTGTCTCTCTTGTCTGTGCTTTGCTCTGGAGTTTGATTTCTCCACTTCAGAGTCCTTAAGAAGCTTTGATCCATTACAAAAGGGGCATAAATCAGTCAACAAGCACTTATTTAGAATTCACAACCCTGGACAAGTCACTTATCCCTGTTTGCCTCAGTTTTCTCATCTGTAAAATGAGCTGGAGAAGGAAATGGCAAACCATTCCAGTATCTTTGTCAAGAAAACCCCAAATGGGGTCACGGAAAATCAGACATGACTGAAATGGCAGAAACTGAGGCTCAGAGAAATGAGATGACTTGCCTGTGGTCATCCATGAATTTTTAGAGGCAGGCTTCAAACCCAGGTCTCTACTTATTGGAACCTGTATCTTCCATTTCCTGATCCTGTGCTCTCGATGTCTTCCCAAACAGTCTAGCATCTTATTTACTAGTCCTTTCCTAGCTGCTGGAAACTACAAAAACAACAACGACAACAACAACTCTGATGTGTTCCCTTCCCATCTACCACATTTGTGCCCAGAAGGTCTGTAATATGTTTCAGGAACCCAGAGGAACACCGAAGAATTAGAAAAGACCACAAGACGGAACATGATCAGCGAGCTGAATATGTGGTTAGTATGCTTAAGTGGCACAAGATTCAGAGCAATGCCAGGTTTCCTTCCTGTCTTTATGGATGATGGCTGGGCCTGAAAAAACATAGAACTCCTTGCCCAAAGTGGACCAAGGGGATTAGAGCTCTCACCTCTGACTCTACCTGTGTGGCCTTGGTCACTTCTTTTCCATGAGCTTCATGTAAAATGAGGGGGGTTGGGCTAGATACACTCTGGGTCCCCCCCAGAACTTTAATGCTTTGATCATCACTGCTCACTGAAAGTAAGTCAGTTCCCTGATCAGAGCCAACACTATTGTAAAAACCAAACTAGGCAGTGAGGATTTGACTTTAACAGTACGTGTGTTTGTCCTTCGTTGCCGAAGAAGACCATGCCACCAGAGAAATAATGACATGACTTGCCCTTGACTTTGTTTTGAGTGAGGGAGGGCTGTGCAGGTCACCAGCCTCACTTCTCCTCCACAGCCATCTGAATCCAGTGATCACATATTCATCGGCATGACTGGAGATGAGGCAATTAGGGTCAAGCGACTTGACCAAGGTCACACAGCTAGTGAATGTCAAGTGTCTAGGTGGAACATGGGATGGGCTAGGTGGTATGATTTGAGAGACTCTGGGAAATGCCATCAGCTCCTCATAACAGCTTCCTCCCTCCACAAGCAAAATCTAATGTTGTCAGGATTCACATAATGTTGCTATTTCACCATTAGAGATTCATCTCTTTGGCTTAACAAATTGTTCCCTCTTAAAATACAACTGGCGCTAGGAGTTATAACACATTATCCTCTGTCAGGTCTAATACCTTAGAGTGTGTTTGTTGCTTAGTCCCTTTCTAATCTTAGCAATGAACTGAAAGCGGCTCTCTACAAATTAAAAATAAATGTGAACTGGAGGCAACGGGTAATGAACATTATACAGAACATGGAGCACGATCCAGAAAGAGGACACTTGAGTGGGCTATACTAGGCAGGGATTGTGAAGGAACTAAGGAGCTTGGGGGAGAAGGAGCACCAAGGTGGAGCACAAAGCCTCACTGAGAAGAGAAGCACATACTACCACAGAAAACAGTTATTGACTTCACAATTTTGTCTAGAGGCCACTAGCTCTTGTGAGAAGCAAACTGGTCCTTGCCCATCTCAGAGGTAATAATAAGAGTTCACATTTACATAACATTTTAGAGTTGACCAAAAGCTTTCTTCACAAATATGCAAATCTTATTATTCCCATTTTACCGATATGAAAAACAGGATTAGAGAGGTAGAGTGAGTTACCAATAATTGTTATTGCTCAAACATTTTCAGTCATGTCTGACTCTTCTTGGCCTCATTTGAGGTTTTCTAGGCAAAGACACTGAAGTGGTTTGCGATTTCCTTCTCTAGTTCATTTTGCAGATGAGGAAACTGAGGCAAACAAGTTTAAGTGACTTGCCCAGGATCACACAGCTAGAAAGTGTCTGAGGCCAGATTTGAATTCTGGAAGATGAGTATTCCTGAATTTAGGCCCAGCATTTTATCCACTGCACAACCTAGCTGTCCTGTTGCCTATAATAGCAAATGAGTATACGGTCGGGACAAGGACTCAAATCTTCTGCCTCCAAGACAAGTACTTACAAGCTCCAAGTGATTGGAGGGCACCTAGCAGATGATAGAGGCCATTGAACCCAGTGGAAAGGGCACTGGCTTTGGAATCAGAGGACCTGGTTTCTAATCTTGGCTCTGTTCCTTATACCCTGTGTGACATTGTGCAAATGACTCAATCTCTCTGATTCTTGGTCTTTATAAATACTCATTTATAAAATATCCTTTCCAATTCTAATTCTATGACCCTACGTACATCAAGATGATTGCAAAATGTCAATCCTCCTGGGTACCAGTCAGCTCTAGTCAGTATTATTCCCAGTGCTACCAACTGGATCTCAAAATCTCCAATGGTGGTGGAAAAGGGCAGATAGTGCTGCTGGTGCTAGACAATGACTCAAGGAAGGTGAAGGTAAGAGAGGGGATTGCAAAGGCTCTGCCAAATGATGCTAACAAAGACTGAGGCTCATATACCCACAATCAGCCTGCAGCAATCCCAACCCCAAGGCAAAGTGAATGGTCCTCAAACCCATCTACTCCATTTCCACCCAATTCCAAGGGAAAGTGAATGGTTCCTAAGTCCATCAACCCCATTCTCATTCCAGGCTGCCCTTTGTAGACTGGTATCTTTTTCTCCTTTCATGTTGTCCTTTATGTCAAAACAGATTTCACTCGTCAAAAAGAGTGGGATTTTTTAAAAATCCAGTCTTTGAAGTTTTTCCTCTCTTTTCAGCAAGGTCCCACTTTGGGTATTGATATGACCCTACTGAACTCAAATCAGAGAGAGTTCAAATCTGACCACAGACACCTACTAGCTATATAATCCTGGACAAATCATTTAACCCTGTTTGCCTCTGTTTCCCCATCTATAAAATGAGCTAGAGAAGGACATGGCAAACTAATCCAGTATCTCTGCCAAGAAAACCCCCAATGGGGTCACAAAGAGTCAACATGACTGAAAAATGACTGAACATCAACATCACCCTCTTGTAATCAGAAGAACTAGGGGGTCTTGTTTCTCCTACTGATGCATAGCTTGTAGATTTGAGGGGACTCTAATCTCCCAGACTACAGGTAGACTGCATCTCCCTATATGAGAGCAGAGTTCTTGTGTCAAACCAAGTACCTGTCCAACAGCTACAATTTTCTAATCCTGAAGGTTCATTGTTCTTCTGATGATGGACAAGTTATAATACCATATTTCCAGTCCTTTTAGATTGAGCTCATAATATTTATTGTGTCATGAATTCCTATATCAGTCTACAGAGCCTATAGAGCCTTCTCGGAATATGGTTTTTAAATGCAGAAAATAAAATACATAGGGTTACAAAGAAAAATCTATTTACATTGAAATATAGTTATCAAAATATTTTTTAAAAAAACCAAGTTCATAAAAAACCCTAATTAAATACCAAATTGGAAATCCTGAAAATCAAAGGAGAGTAATAAAATTGGAAGCAAGAAAATTTTTGAACTAATAAATAAAACCAGAAGCTGGTTTTATGGGGAAAAAACAACAGAGATAAATCATTGGTTAATTTGAGTTAAAAAGAAGAAAACCAAATTACCAGTATCAAAAATGAAAAGGGTAAATTCATCCCAAGGAAGGTGAAATTAAAGTAATTATTAGGGGTATTTTTCCCAGCCAATAAATTTAACAATCTAAGTCAAATGTATGAGTATTTACAAAAATATAAATTGCCCAGATGAACAGAAAAGGAAATAGAATATTTAAATAATCCAATCCCAGAAAAGGAAATTGAACAAGCCATAAATGAGCTTCCTAAGAAAAAATTCCCAGGGCCAGATGGATCCACAAGTGAATTCTACCAAACATTTAGAGAACAATTAGTTCCCCTATTATATAAACTATTGGGAAAAACAGGCAAAGAAGGAAGACTACTAAATTCATTTTATGACACAAATTTGGTGCTGATATCTAAGCCAAGAAAAGCAAAAAGAGAGAAAGAATACTGTAGACCAATTTCTTTAATAAATATTTACGTAAAAATTTTAAATAAAATGCTAGCAAGAAGACTGCAGCAATATATCACAATGATCATACATGTAAAGCCAGATGGATTTATAGCAGAAATTCAGGGCTGGTTCAATATTAGGAAAATTATCAAGATAATTGACCATATAATTAACAAAAACAATAAAAATCATATGATTAAATCAACAGATGCAGGAAAAGCTTTTGACAAAATACAATACTCATTCCTATTTAAAAAAACACTAGAAAACACAGGAATAAATGGAACTATCTTTAAAGTGATAAGCAGTATCATCTGAAGCCATTAGTAACCATTATCTGTAATGAGGATGAGCAAGTAGCCTTCCTAATAACCTCAGGGGTCAAACCAGAATGCCCAGTATCCTCATTGTTATTCAATATTGTACTAAAAACGCTAATTGCAGGATTAAGAGAAGAAAAAGAAAGTGAAGGAATAAAAATAGGTAATAAGGAAACAAAGCAATCACTCTTTGCTGATGATATGATAGTATACTTAGGGAACCCTACAGAATCAGCTAAAAAACTAGTTGGAATAATTAACAACTTCAGCAAAACTGCTGGATATAAAATAAACCCACATAAATCATTTCTATATATTACCAGCAAAGTCCAGCAGCAAGAGATAGAAAGAGTAACTGCAGACAGTATAAAATACCTGAAAATCAACATGCAAGACAAACCCAGGAACTTATGTGAACATAATTACCAAATACTTTTCACATAAATAAAGTCTAAACAATCAACAAACTATGAATTACTTATGGGTAGGACAAGGCCATATAATAAAAATGACTATTCTACCTAATTTACTTATTCAGTCCCATTCCAAACTACCAAAAATATTTCATTAAGCCAGAAAAAAAAAACCCAATAACAATTAATTTGGAAGAATAAAAAGTCGATGACATCAAGAGAATCAATGAAAACAATTATAAAGGAAGGTGGTCTAGTAATGCCAGATGCCAAACTATATCACAAAGCAGTAAGCATCAAAACAATTTGGTACTGGTTAAGAAACAGAGTGGTGGATCAGTGGAATAGATTAGGTACACCATATAGTAAATGACAATAGTAGCAAGTGACCATAGTATTCTAATGTTTGATAAGTGCAAAGATCTAAGCTTTTGGGACAAGAAGCCCATATTTGACAAAAATTGCTGGGAAAACTGGAAAGCATTTTGGCAAAAACTAGCTATAGACTGACATCTCACACCATATACCAAGATAAAGTCAAAATGGGTATATGATTTAGACATAAAAGATGATTTCATAAGCAGGTTACAGTTGCATGAAAAATTTTTCCTGTCAGATCTATGGAGAAGGGAATAATTTATGACCGCACAAGATATTGAGAACATTATAGGATGTAAAATGAATAATTTTGATTATATTAAATTAAAAAGGGGGTTGCACAAACAAAATCAATGCAGCCAAGATCAGAAAGAAAGCAGAAACCTAGAGGATCTATTTCTCAAATATATAGAGAACTACAACAAATTTATAGAAACACAAGTTATTACCCAATTGATAAACAGTCAAAGGATGGGAACTGAAAGTTTTCAGAAGAAATTAAAGCTATCTACAATCATATAAAATGCTCTAAATTACTACTAATTAGAGAAATGCAAACTAAAACAATTCTGAGGTACCACCACCTCATACCTACCAGGACTGACTAATATGACAGAAAAAGAAAGTGACAAATGTTGGAGGGAGTGTGGGAAAATTGAGACACTAATGTGTTGGTGGAGTTGTGAACTGATCCAACCATTCTGAAGAACAATTTGGACTTATGCTCAAAATGCTATAAAACTATGCATACTTTTTGACCCAGCAATACCACTACTGGGTCTGTATCCCAAAGAGATAAAAGGAAAAGGAAAATTACCTGTATGTACAAAAATATTTATAGCAACGACAAAGAATTGGAAATTGAGGGGATGTCCATTAATTGAGGAATGGCTGAACAAGCTGTGGTATAGGATTGTGATGGAATACTGTTATGCTATAAGAAATGATGGCAGGATGGTTTCAGAAAAACTTGGGAAGATTTTGATGCACTGATGCAAAATGAAATGAGCGGTACCAGGAGAACATTTTACATAGTAACAGAAATATTGCACAATGATCAACTGTGAATGACTTAGCTATTCTGAGCAACACAATTATCCAAGACAATGTGAAAGGACTCACGATGAAAAATGCTATCCACCTCCAGAGAAAAAACTGGTGGAATCTGAAAGTAGATCCAAGCATATCTTTTAAATTTGATTTTTCTTGGAGTTTTGGGAGGTGAAGGGGTCTGTGTTTTCTTTCACAACATGGCTAATATGGAAGTATGTTTGCAGGACTTTACATGTATGATATATGTAAAATTATTTGCCTTCTCAAAGAGGAGGGAGAGGAGGAAGGGAGGGAGAAAATTTGGAACTCGAAATTTTAAAAATCAAAGTTAAACATTTTTTACATGAGATTGAGAAAAAAAATAAAGAGAAAAAAGTTTATATTCCCCAAGTGAAGAACTCTGCTTTTTATTGATCTTAGGGCCGTGCCTGTGAAGATGGGATGTCTGGACTCACAGTTTTCCATTCCTGGGAGTCTTGGGAAATAAAGCAACTTACTGGGCCATGGGTTATAGGAGTACTTGCTCCTAAAGTATTTCCTTTATATTACTGTGCATTTTCCCTAATCTAATTAACTTGTTTGACGTTTAGGTTTGAGTGACTGAAACACACTGTATCTGAAAGGAATAGGAGTGGCCAGTGGATGGGGGTAGAGCTAATAAATGACAACTGATGACTGACAAGTAGGCCTAGATAAAGATCCTGGAACATAACAATGGTAGCAGTATGCTGGGTCATTGACAGTCGTTTTTCCCAAGTCTCATTGTAAACAGGGGTGGGGGAAAGACCCCTATCAAAGAATGGGCAAGACACCTGTGACGTTGTTACAACCCAAGGGAAGGCATACTGAAAAGCCAAAAGCACCATCCAAATCAAGCACTTGTTTTTAATAACAAGAATTCATCCTGGTCGGAGCTGCCACCCCAAGCCACAGGGCTCTTCCACAATCAATAATAAATCCAAAAGCAACCCAAAGTAACCTGCCCCACTCCATTGGAGCTAATGGGGCTCTCTCTGAGTGTCTGCATGTCATATACAGGAAGGAAAATCTATTTGGATCCAACAGGCAATTGTGGGGGTCTGAGCTGTCGGAAACTCAAGTGGATGGAAATAAATGGTCTCTAAGTGCCCTGGTGCGTGGGGGAGAAGGAGGAACACTGTGGCTGAGCTTCGTGAGGCCTCTGCTCAGTCCCTCGCTGCCTCCGCCAGTTTCCACTGCGCAATGCACAGCAATCCACCACTGTAATAACGGGTATTTTGGCAGCTGACGCCCCTGTAATCGAACCGTGCCTGTCAGGGAAATTTGTAGCTATTTGCTTCATAGGGTTTCTTCATTCCACTCAGCAACTGTCAGCCTGAGCTCTATAGTTATTGATGAGAGGTGCTAATCACGCCGCGGATTCTCAGCATAAATCGACAGGCAGGGGAGAATCAGGTTTCTTCACACTGAGGTCACCCTTCCTCCTCTGCGTCTGGGGATGACAGAAAAACACAATCTCAATTCTCACTATTAATAAACCCCGGAGGAGTGTCGGGGTTAACATTTTAAACACAGCTTTCATGTCTTAAACCCATCTAGAGCAAGGCAGATAGAGTCACATACACATCTAGGTATTTATATCTCCAATCCAAGCCCCCACACTGGAGGGGGGGGGGGGCAGGAGTGGGGAAGGAGAAACTTGAAGCCTTTTCCAGACTGTGTGTCCAGCCTGATAAAAATAATAACTGACATTTAGGCGGCTCTCTCAAGTTTGCAAAGCTCTTGACATGTTATCTCATTTAAACTTCACAACAACGCTGTGAGGAGGGTTCTAAAGGAATGATTTGACAGAAGAGGAAATTGCAGCTCAGAGCAGTAAGGTAATTGATTGATTCATGGTCCCCAGCTAGTAAACCTTAGAGGTAAATTTTGAACTCAAGTCGTTCTGACTCCATGTCTGTTACTGTATCCTTCAGACCACGCTATTGTGTGACTCCATGTCTGTTACTCTATCCATCAGACCACACTAGTAGAACAAGCTTTCTTGGAGACTGCCCATAAAACAATATCCCACATACAAGGGAGGTAAAAAAAAAAACAAACACCAATTAACTAATCAATAAGGCTTTTCCTGAGTGTTCACAATTGGCCCACAACCCTGTTCTTAACACTGTAATGGGCATAAGAAAAAGGGAAGGGGTAGTCCCTGTGCTTAAGAATCATGTAATCAAATCAAGAAAACAAGACTAGGGCAATGTAATGCAATGGAGGAGAGCAGACCTGTAGTCTGAGGTCCTGGGTTGCAATCCTGTGTCTGTTGCTTACTAGTGGAATGACGTTGACAAGCCACTTAGTTCTCCAGAGCTCAGTTTCCTCATCTGGAAAATGAAAAGATTAGACTAGGTAATATCAAAAGATCCTGCCCAGCTCTACGTACTGTGGCCCTATGACTAACAAACATGATAGGAGAGACTAAAACAAAATAGGTTATAGCCATGTATGCTGTAAAACATCAAATACGGCAGGAATTTAGGAGAGAGATGACATCTTGGTTCCCTTCCAGTATATAGAATTGTGAGTTTCTGTGACATCAATGAGGACTCCAGGAGTCAAAGAAGGTTCCCAGAGGTATGTATGTAAATAACAAGTCTTCCATATGCCCATTGATCATCTGGGGTTGTTGCATATTGAAAATTCAGTTCTTTTTTTTTATAATGATGTCATTGTAAAGAGTCCTGGAGTGAGATTCAGATTAGAGATATGGTTTGGTGGTAGAATTGACAAGTCTAGGCAACCTCTCACATGGGGGGCAGAGAGGGGTAGGGGAAGGAAAAAGTAAGACAACTCAAATGTTATGAATCTGGATGACTAGAAAGATGGTGAGTACTTCATTAGAAATACTGAAGTCAGGAAGAGAGAAAGTTTGGGGTAAAGGAGGGAATGAACTCTGCTTTGGATGTGCTGAGTTTAGAGTGTCTCCAAAACATCCAGTTGGAAATTCTCCCAAACAGTGATTGATGTAAGACTAAAGTTCAGGAGACACATCTGGACTTGATATGTAGATCTGCATGTTGTTTGTCTAGAGATGATGGTTGGACCCACAAGAGCAGATGAGAGTAGATGAGCAGATGAGAGTAGAAGAGAGAGAACATATTTCTTCACAGAGCTTAGGCTTAGTGAACCTATAGGATGCTGGCACCTCTATCCTGTGCTCTACAAAGGCAGATGAAAAATAGTATAGAGTAAGAAGAGGGGAGGGTCCAGAATAGACCTATAGGTCTACCAAGTAGAAAGCAGAGTTTAGATGTTGATCAAGCAAGAGCAATTTTTTTTTAAATAGAGAATCAAGAGAGAACAGTGTTAAGAAAACACAGGGAAGCCACAAGGAGGGAGCAGCCAATAGCATTAAAGGTTGCAGAGAAGACAAGAAGGATGAAAACTGAGAAGAGTCCATCAGATTTGTTTGCCAAGAAAGAAATAACTGATGAGTGATGAGGTTCAAAGTCAGATTACAGAGGGTTAAGAAATGTGTGAGGAGACAAAAAGTAGAAGTCAGAGGCACAAATAACTATTTCTCAACGTTGTTCTAAAAGGGAGGATAACTATGGGACAATAGCTACAGATGAGGGAATGGTTTGGTGAAAGTTTACAAGGATAAGGAAGACTTGGCATGTTTGTAGGGAACAGGGAAGGAGCTAATAGATAAGGAAAGAATGAAAATGAGATTGGAAAAGAGAAAGGGGGAAAGAGGGATGGAAAAGGGAGGGAGGAAAAGGAGAAAAAGAAGGGAAGAAAAAGGGAGGGAGAGAGGAAGAGAGAGGTAAAATAAAGAGGGACGGGGAGGAGAAGGGAAGGAAGCAGGGAAAGGAGAGGTGAGGTGATTGTGGGATCAAGATGCCAAGGGATCAAATGAGTTGAAAGTTCAGTAGAGGAGTTTGCCTTGCAAAGGAGAAACTGAAGCAAAAAGCAGAAAAGATGGAGGATGATATCAAGAGATGATTAAATGTAGAATTGATGAGGACAGGAAACTTTTAGCAAATAGCTCTATTTTCTCAGTAGAGTATGTGAAGAAAGGTTCTCTACAGAGAGAGAAGTAGAAGAGGTGTGGATGGCTTGAAAAGAAGCAGGAAAACGGTTTGGAATTGAAGCTATGTGGCAAAACTTCTAGTCCAGTTCTACTTTCTGGAGCCAAGCAGTACAAGTGTAATCCCTTTTCTACATGATGGGCACAGCGGCTAATGGATTGGGATAAGATCAGGAAGACCCAAGTTCAAATGTTGCTTCAGACATGTCCTAGCTATGTGATCTGGGATTTCATAGCTATAGGGAACTCCAAGATGAAGGAACCCCTTCTATCAACACAAGTTGGCACCTTCTCTGCAACTTCATAACTTTAGAGAGTTGCCTAGAATAGTCAAACTCAAATGGAAGCCTGTCTGAGAAGGAACACATTGACTTAGAAAACCACATATTATCTACGCTTTATCACATTTTTGTTTCTTTTAAGTATTTCCCAACTACATTTTAATCTGATTCAGGCTGGAAGAAAGATGATGAAAACTGCTATTTTGGGCATGAGTCTGACCTTGAAGGTGGCAGCAATGACACAAGCCTTAGGAGGAAGTAATCATGTAAACTTAGAGTGGGTGATAAATAGATAAAGAGGGAGAATGCTAGAAATATTCTTATGTGAGACTGAGATTTTTAAGAGAAAAAAAAAATTTTTTTAAGAATTCAGAGGAAGGATAGATGGGATTTCATGGCCTAAATTCTACAAAGGATGTCAGCCCAAGAGGACCAAGATACTATAAAGAATAGAATTCCCTGGAAACAGACAAATTATTTTGATGAAGGAGAAAGGGGATAGCTGTTTAAACACATAGACACAGACGCACAGAGAACTTAGCAGCTAGCTTAGATTTAAAAAAAAAAAAAAGACCTGTGCAGAGGATGGAGGCAAAGAAAAGTAAATGAGGATGAACACAAAAGAGTACAATGGCCATATAAAAATGAAGATAGGAGGAGCAGCTAGGTGGTGCAGTAGTTAGACCACAAGTCCTGGAGTCAGGAGGATCTGAGTTCAAATCCAGTCTCAGATGCTTGACATGTATTTGCTGTGTGACCCTGAGCAAGTCACTTAACCGCATTGTCCTCCAAACCAAAAAAGAATAAAGTCAGGGACATTCAAACTCAGAATGAATATAATGTAATATATGATAATAAATAATAAAGAAAATGATAAGAAAAACAAATAGCTTTTTAAAAAAATAGGACTCAACTGCTGAAGATATTTTTGAGATTATATATAGTCTATTTCTCTCATTTTACAGATAGGAAAACTAAAATAAAGAATGTTTAGGGGACATAGAAAATAGAAGAGCCAAGATCTGGACCCACATTATCCGACTCCAGAATCAAATTCTTTCTATTCAGTCAGTGTTTTTTTCTAGTTATTATGGAGGAAAGAGAAACATCAGAGAAGAGCTAGGACTACAAAGGATGGTGGGTGCGGTAATGATTAGGGATAATGAAGAGAAGACAGATTTACTGCATTCTTCCTTTGTATTTCTTTTCTCTACCAGGGAGATTGTTTTAGAAAGGTCACAACAGGATGACTGATAAGAAATAGAAACCCAAAGAAAATGTGGAGCTAAAAAGAAAATGCATAGTTGCCTTCAACGAATTCAGTTCATTAGACCTGGAAAAAGTATGTCCCACGATACTGAAAGAACCTATGGATATAATTGCTAAGTCACCCTCAAAGATTTTTGAAAAATTGGGAGGAGAAAGAGGTAATCCTCAGGAATATAGATGAGTGAATGTCCTAGATTTCAAAAAGATGAAGAGAACTGATTTTCTAAATTCTGGACTAGTAAGTTTGATTTGAGTTGTTGGCAAGCGTGTAGGCTCTAGGATACATTGTTAAAGGAAAGGTTTGGGAGTACCTAAAAATGAAAGACCTCGTCCCAGGAAACAATATGGGTCCATAAAGAAGTGATTATGTCAAACTGATCTCCTTTCTCTTTTTGGACCAAGGTATTAAATCAAGAGAACAGGGGAATGTCATAGACTTATTGTACCTGACTTTTAGCAAGGCATTTAATAAGGCTTCTCATGGCATTCTTGCAGATGAAATAAACAGATATGGTCTGAGCCATCCAATAACTGGGTAATTTGGAGTTGAATGACCAGATGGAAAGAATAATAATTAATGGATTGATGAGTGATATCATACATAGCAATCTGCAACACACAGAAAAAAGGAAAAGGGGACTTTGAAGGCTTTATCCTTTCCAAATAGCATCCTTTGGTAAGAACAGCACAGAAAGGCTTTGGTCAAAGACTGAAACCAGGCTAAAAGGTCTTGAAGGCATCTTAGACACTCGGAAAAGACTTCTTCAAGGTCATCACACTACTGAGAACTCACTTCTCCAGGACTTAAAGCATATCCCTAACAGCTCTCCTATAACATAGGGAGTCCAAATATTCTTAGCCCAATGAGAGAGAAATTAAATGAGCTACTGCTAGTCGAGTCATAGTTAGTAAGTGTCAGAGTCAATGTTATTTAGTCTAACCCCTTGTTTTACAGAGGAGGAAACTGAGGCTAAGAGATGTTAAATGATTTGGTCAAGGTCACATCACTACTAAGTGGAAAAGATGGGAATTAAGTTCAGGCCTTTTGAATCTACATCAAGCACTCTTACCACTTTATCCCATGGCCTTCATGTTGCTGTAGGAGATTAAAAAGCATGGACCCTGAATTACTTGTGGATATATGCTCCAGTGAAACTGGACTGGAAGTGGGATCTTTCCATTGAATTGGCCTGTAAAATTCCTACCCATCCTAGAGGCAACTGGTGGCATAGTAGATAAAGAATATCAAGCCTGGAGGGAAGAAGACCTGAGTTCAAATCAGGACTTAGAAGCTTACTAGCTTTGGGACCCTGGGCAAGTCACTTAACCTCTGCTGGCCTCAGTTTCTTCAACTGAAAATCAGGGATAATAATAGCACCTAAATTTCAGAATTGTGAGGATGAAATGAGATAAAAGCACTTAGCACAGTCTAGAACATAGTAGGTCGTATATAAATGCTTATTTCTGACTCCTGTCCTTTAAAGCTCACATGAATGCCATGTCCTCCATGAAGCCCTGCTTCCCTTTGCTGGCACCAGTCTTCATCTTTAGATCTCATATACATTTTCTTTTGCATCTCTCTAATTTGTTTGCCATGTTTTAATATTGTATTTGACATAGTTATCTGAGTCTATTTCCAATGTTTCCTTAGACTATAAGCTCTTTGAGGGCAGAGACTAGGGTCTTGTGCAAGCTTTCCATCTCCTGTCATGCTTGGCATAGAGCCATGTATGGAGTAGGCACTACCACACAATTTAATTTTTTCTGATTGTTTTATATGTGGTAATTTTGTCAGTTCAATCTGGAAAACATTGGTTACCTGTCATATGCAGATCCAGTCTCCATATCTTTGCACAGACTGGCTCCCAAGTTTAGAATATATTCCCTCTTCTTCTTTGCCTCTTAGAATATCTTTGGTTGAACAACCAAAGGACACATCATTTCTTCATGACCCCATTTGGGGTTTTCTTGGCAGTGGTTTGCCATTTCCTTCTCTAGCTCATTTTAAGGCTGGGGACACTGAGGCAAACAAGTTTAAGTGACTTGCCCAGGGTCACACAGCTTGTAAGCGTCTGAGGCCAGATCTGTGCTCAGGAAGATGAGTCATTCCGAGTCCAGGACTGCTCACTGCTTTCCTTCAAAACTCAGTTCCAGTGCCACTATCTACATGAGACTTTCCCAGAACCCCCTCAGCTACTAGTGCATCCTCCCACCAAAATTTTACAATTATTTTTGGATAAACATATGTATCCATGTTCTCTTCCCTAATGGAATATAAGATCACTGAGGGTAGGAACAGCTTAATTTTGGCTGTTGTATCTTCATCATTCAGCAAGGTACTTGGTGTGTTTGATAATGATACAGAGTGGAACCATTATTTCATTGCTATCGGGAAGTCCCAAGTAAGGAAACTTCTTCCAATGCAGGTTGGCGCTTCTTTTCAATTTATAGCTTTTCAGAGTTACCTGCAGCCCTAAGAGATAAAAGGACTTGCCCAGGGGCACAAAGACAGTGTGTCAGATGTAGGCCTTTCAACTGCTCCATGTGGCCTCTCAGATCGTTGTCATTTAATAAATGTCTATGAATTACAAATTGAGGCATTGAGAAACATGCACATTTGATAGTCTGGTGAGGAGCCAGGACCCTGATACATGTAAGTATTTTGTTGTGGTTGTTATCATGGAGTTGTTTCAGACTCTTCATGGCCCCATTTGAGGTTTTGGCAAAGATACTGGAGTAGTTTATCATTTTCTTCTCCAGTTCATTTTACAAAGGATGAAACTAAGGCAAACAGGGTTAAGTGACTTGTCCAGGGTCACACAGCTAGTACATTTCTGAGGCTAGATTTGAACTCAGGAAAATGAATCTTCCTGGCTCTGGGGCTGGCACTCTATCCACTGAGCCACCTAGCTGCCCCTATGTATAAGTACAGAACACCATATTACCCAAGTGCATTCAGTACCAGGTGGAATGCCATGAGGGACCACATGGGATTTGGGAAGCATTTTATCAATGGGGAAAAACACAAGCAAAAGACACAGGAATGAACATGATAGTTTGCCGACAATTTTACACACTGGCACAGCATTCTACATCCCTTCTGATCCAGGATGGAGGAAAGGAGGAGTCTCTGTCCCAAAGAGACAGATGGGCAAATCTAGGTCTAAAGAAGCTGGTCTGAGGATCTCTAATTGCTTCTCATGTATCACATGGAAATTCAATTAACTCCTACCTAAAGGATGGCATGGTATATGATGAGAAAGACAGTAAATTGAGAGCCAGAGGACCTGGGTCCTAAATCCAGCTCTGCTAATACTCTCTGTATCACCTTAAGCAAGTCGCTCCTCTCTAAATCTCAGTTCTGTCAACTGTCAAATGCACAGGATTGAACTTGGCATTCCTTGAGGCCCCTTCTAGCTTGAATGCCCAAGCAGGAGAGAAGGCACTTTTCCTGCCCACCCTTCACCCCATGGTCGGCTCCAGTCTGTCAATAGTTCTCCTTGAGGTACGTTCCATTATTGAAATAGAAGCTCTACTCCCAGATGAAGATTAATTATTGAACAACCCAGTGCTTGATAACATATTGATGGGTTTTTCCGGAGCTTCTGTGTTTCTTCAGGCCACAATACCCATGTATCCTTCTTAGAGTGCTGGTGAAAGGCATGGGGGAGGGTGGAGACAGAGGGGGCTTTAGAAGAAACTACCGATGCCTTGCCCAACCTTCCTGAACCCCCCCCTTTTCTCATTAACAGGCAGGCAGACTCAGAGATGAGGCCATTCTGGAGAAGAGCCTTAGGATATTTCAAAGGGTTTTTACAACCATCATATTACTGAATCCCTCCAAATATCCCTGAGACATGACCAGTCCAGAAATTGTTATCTCTGTTTTACAGAGTGAAAATAAGACCTGAAGAGGTTATGCTCATCCATTCAATGATCTATTCAACACATTTATTGAGAGTTTATTATAGGAAAGACAAGCTTCTAGGGTCTGTGGGGGATACAAAGAAGTATGAGAGCCAGATCCTCCCCTGAAGGAGCTTATAGTCTAGTTGTGGAGGTAAAGTATAAACAAAACAAATTATTTTTTTATTAATTTAATTTATTTTCAGTGTTCTACAATCACTACCATATAACTTAGATTTTTTTCCCCCTTCCTTCTCCTTACTTCCCCTCTTCCTCCCCAAGACAGCATACAATTTTATATAGGTTCTACACATATATTCCTATTAAATACATTTTCACTATAGTCATGCTGTGTAGGAGAATTAAAATGAATAGGAGAAATCATATAACAAACCAAAACGTAATAAACACACAAAAAAATGATTTGCTACATTCTGCGATTGAATTCCATAGCTCTTTCTCTGGATGTGGAAGGCATTTTGCCTTAAAAGACCATTGGGAATTTTTTTAAGTCCTTGCATTGCAGTGAAGCTCCAAGTCTACCAGAAGAAACTCTCGCACACTGTGGTAGTTGCTGTGCACAAAGATCTCCTGGTTCTGCTCCTTTCACTCAGCATCAGATCATACAAGTCTTTCCAGGACTCTCTGAAGTCTTCCTCTTCATCATTTCTTACAGCACAATAGAATTCCATTACATTCATATACCATAATTTATTCAGCCATTCCCCAAATGGTGGGCATCCCCTTGATTTCCACTTTTTGACCACCACAAAGAGTGCTGCTATAAATATTTTTGTACGTGTGGGACTCTTTCCCATTTTTATGATCTCTTGGGGATGTAGTCCTAGAAGCGATATTGCTGCGTCAAAGGGTATGCACATTTTTGTAGTTCTTTGGGCGTAGTTCCAAATTACTCTCCAGAATGGTTGGATCAGCTCACAGCTCCACCAACAATGAATTAGTGTTCCAACTCTCCCACATCCTCTTCAACATTTATCATCTTCCTGTTCTGTCATGTTTGCCAGTCTGATATGTGTGATGTGGTACTTGAGTTGTTTTGATTTGCATCTGTCTAATCAATAGTGATTTAGAGCATTTTTTCATATGACTGTGGATATCTTTAATTTCTTCCTCTGAAAACTGCCTGTTCATATCCTTTGACTGTTTATCAATTGGGGAAAGAACAAATTATTTATAGAACATTATCTCATACTTGAGAGCTGACTACGGCATAGTAGGCAGATAAATGGAGTCAGAAAGACTTTGGTTGAAATCTCTTATTTGATCATCACAATTATACTTCATGGTAGGTAGTCAGGACCAATTTTGATGAGTTTTCTGAGGGGGGACTGAGGGAAATGGAGTGGGGGAGAAGGATGGACCTGTGATTTACTGAGGACTTGTTATTTCAAGCTCTATAAGGAACTTCCAGTAAGAAGTTTCTTCTACATGTATTTAGAACTCTCTGTAAGGAAATTTCCTCTTCTAAAGGAAGGCAGATAGAGGTTAAGTCACTTGCCAGGGTGGCACAGCTAGTTAGTGTCTGAGTACAGATTTGAACTCAGGTCTTCCTGCCTCCTTGCCCAATGCTCTATCTTTTGTGCCACTTAATTCCCTAAAAGGTATAACTTCCTTGTGTCTCTAAAATGAAATTAAATAAATACCTCCTAACTTCTTCCTGGCCTGCCTGCCTTCCCTTATCATGGGACATAAACTTTCAGGCCTGCCTCTATGACCTTGAGCATTTGACCTCTCTTGATCATTGACCTCTATGGGCCCCTGTTTCCTCATCTATAAAAATGAGGGAATTGAACTGGCTCACCTCAAAGCTTCCTTCCAACTCTAAATCTATGGTCCTATGAGTGTAGGTACAAATCATAAAGTCGTGTTAGGGAGAAAAGGTACCCCTGGGATCATTTAATCCCTCTTTCTTGGTGATCTCATTCACCTACACAGCACCAACTCTTTCTTCTCCATACAGGTAATTCTCAGATTCATTTATCTTCTAGTTTCAATCTTACTTCCAAGCTCCAGAACCACACTTCCAATGACCTAAGGGGCTTCTTTACCTGAATGTTTCACTAACCCTTCAGCCTCTACATATTACATATATAATAATTATCTTCTCCCACCTTCCCAACTCCATATACATACCTTCCCCTTTTATTGACTGACTTCCCCATCCCAAGAGTGGTCAATGGTACCCCACACCCAGTAAATTGGCAAAGATGACAAAAGGAAAGAAAGATGGAAATAATCAGTATTAGAAGGACTGTAGAAATACAGTCACACTAATATGCTGTTGGTAGAACTCTGAATTGGTGTATTCATTCTGGAAAACAATTTAAAATTATGTGAAAAAGTACCCTTTAACCCAGGGGTCCCACTCCTGGGATATGAGCACATAACCCACAGAGGTCAAAGACAGAATTATGCAAGAGATAACTACATTAAAATATTCAGAACAGCTTTTTGTGGTAGAAAAAGTGGATCAATTATGATATATGAGTGTAATAGAATATTATTGTGCTTTAAGAAATGGTGAGAAGGAAGATACTAGAGAAACATGGGAAGACTTACATGAACTGATGCAGAATGAAATGAACAGAACCAAAAAGTCAATATATATCATGATCACCACAATGTGAATGAAAAGAACCACAACCTCAAATCAAATATGCATGTTGAAAAACTACGATGAACTATCATGGCTCAAAAGAAGAGATATAAGAAGATACTCCCAACCCACCCCTTTGCACAAGTGGGAGGTTCAAATGTGTCCCCTAAAAGGGAGGAAGAAGTTCTCTCCTCTCTATCTGTAACAGCAGGCATCCTAGCACCATAGCCAGGATGACCTGCTAGCACAGGTTCTCTAATCTGCTTTTAAAGGAAAGACTGCTCAAAAAGGGGTTAACAATGCTACTTTTAATTACAGTCACTAGTTCAGGGGAAAGGTCAGCACCCTGAACTTGAAGAAAATACAAGTAGAGAAATTAGCGCAAAGATCAACAGACAGAGCTTCAACTGTCTGAGTAAAGCAATATTGCTATACCCTTTATATACTTCACTGGATTGAGGGAATGCAGACATCTAAGCAGTCAGGGAGCTCTGAACACACGACCACTCAGAGTCTTGACCAGGAAATCAAAAGATCTTTCTCCTGAGTGAGCCTCCAAAGCAAAACGACAGCCTCTCAGAATATATAACAAAGACTTGGCATCTGATTGGCTCAATGCCAAGGAGCTTGAAAATTCTCATGCCCCAGAACTTAATTGGAAACTTCATGTAGCCCAGAGTCTGATTAGCTCTGTGCCAGGGCTCTATGTGCCTATTAATCAGCAGGGAAGATCTTCACATTCCCTTATCATTACACCATACTTTTCCATCCCCAGTCCTTTACTGAGTTCTGGTGTAGAAGTAAAAAGGAAATGGGAACCAAAGGACCTTCCTAATCTATTTCCTCTTTAATTCATCCTATATCCTATTGCCATATTAACATTTTTAATACACAAGCCTGATCATGTCATCAGAAACCTTTATGGCTCCTGATTGGCTGTCAAATGAAGACCAAACTCTTTAGTCTAGTGTTAAAAGACCTCTGCAATCTGGCCCCAATCTACCAATCCAACTTTACCTCTTCCTACCTGTCTTTATACACAAGATCCTCTACTCAAACTAGAGTAATAATCATTCCCCAAACATATCTTATACATCTTCCAAGAAGGTTCTTCTGATTCAATTCTGAATCCAAGAATGGCAAAGGTGAGACTTGAACCCAGGGTCCTGACTCCAAGTGTTGCATTGTGCTAGTGGAAACTCCATTGCTATTTTCCCCCTGGTCCTGGAAATGGAGCCCTTTCTTGGAGGCTTTCAGTTCCTTCTTCCTTCTCACCTGCTCAGACAAAATTTCCTTTTCTAAGTGACCATCCCCTAGCCTGGCTGTTCTGACTCCCCATCATCTGGGAGGGGCTTGATTATGAAGGTCAGTAAGATTGCCTGACAATAGCTCAGTCATCGGTTGATAATATTGCCCTTCCATCCTACACCTGACACATATACAACCCATTTCTAATTTGGGAAACAGGGATAACCAAGAGGTTAGCTTATGGGGTGGATATGCTTGCCCAGTGCCCTCTAGGTAATGGGGCCAAACATAGTCATAGGTGACTCTCCCTGCTGGATCTAGAAAAAGGCTATTATCTACTTTTCACACCTGTAGGGGCTTCTAGGGGAGAAATCAATAAATATCAGTCCCAAATTGCAGTTTTCCAAATTCTCTCCCCCTATTTTTAAACCCAAGTCAAGCCAAAGGCTGAGTGCATCTGTTCTATGTTTCTGATTCGTTTTCTCTTGACTCATAGAAGAATGAAAGAGTGAGCTGATGACCAAGACAAATGTCTGTGTCTCTCTACTTTAAATTCATACTGCTGATGGCACCCCTGTCCGCTACTCTGCCCTGACAGGCGTCCTGCTGGACAGAGATGTGTATGCAAGACTGGCTGGCCCAGGGCAAAATGGAGGGGGGAGGAGGCAACTTGTATCTTTCAGGGGTCTCCCACTATCCTCTGCTGGTATTCCCTGCACCCTTTCAGATGCCCAAGACTTCTCCTATATCTCATTTCTGGAGGACCTTTCCACTATCTAGCAGTTAACTAATTTTCCCCAAAGTGTCTCATCACTAAATTTACTTTAATTAGGTAAATGTTTATTAAGCATTCCAGTTGGTACATAATGGAAAATTTGCGAAGCCCTTTCCAGGGGCATTTGCAGGAGACCTATAATATAATGGAAAAGTGCAGAACGAGTCCTTCTCACCTCTGTCAGGGACCATTACAATTCCCTTGCTAGTCTCTGTGCTTCTGGGTACTCTCTGTCTCTACTCCATCCTCTTAATTAATGTTCTTTAAGCATTGGTCTGAGCAGGTCACCCCATCACTCAAAATCTTCAATGGCTCCCTATTGCCCTAAGGACAAAAATACAATCTCCTCAGCCTAGAATTTTAAAAACCTCCACAAAATGGCTCTCACCTACCTTTCCAGTCTTTTTTCACATTACTTCCTTTATTATACATTCCATATCATAGCCAAACTGGCCTACTAACTAGTCCCTAAACTTGTCATTTTACCTTCTGTCTTATTGCCTTTGCATACATTGCCCCCATGTCTAGAATGCATTTCCTTCCTCATCTACACTTCTTAGAAATCCCAGCTTCCTTAAAAGCTCAGCTCAGATGCTAGGCTATGGAAAGCTTTTATGTGATGATGTGATGTTCAGTCATTTTAGTCATGTCTGACTTTTTGTGGCCCTAATTGAGGTTCTCTTGGCAAAGATCCTGGAATGATTTGCCATTTCTTTGTCCAACTCATTTGACAAATGAGGAAACTGAGGCCAACAGGATCAAATGACTTGTGGCAGGTCATACAGCTAATAGGAGTGTGAGGCCAGATTTGAATTCAGGAAGATGAATCTTCCTGACTTCAGACCTGACACTCTTTCCACTGCATCACCTAGCTAGATCCTCCCAAATTTTTAGTGCCCTTGGCTTCCTGAAACTTATAAATATTTATTTATCTGAACATATATGGTATCCCTCCACACCCAAAGAATATAAGTTCCTTGATGGTAGAGATTATTTCCTTTTCATATTCGTATCCCCAGAACTTTGCAAAAGGTAGATAATTAATAAATGTCTATGAATATGAATTAAATTTTATCAGAAGTTCTAACATTTACTAGCCTAACTTTGTGACATTAAACAAGTCCCTTCACATCCTTCAGCTTCCATTTCCTTATCTACAAAATGGGCTACCACCCAATTCATCACTAACACACAGTGTTAGTGTGTAGGCAACTCATTTAAAACCTACAGAGCTCCATAAAAAGGTGAACTGTTATCAGGAGATTTCAGAAGATGATGAGAACAAAAAGTCAACCATTAAAGGTAGAATTTCAGGCACTAGCAGTAGATTTAATGAGGCTTAATGAGGTCAGAGATCATTTTGAGTGGATTATCATAGCTGCCCATGTACCTAAGATCAACCATGATAACAGAATCACAGAATTTACAGAGTACTTAGCAGTCTAACCCCTTTATTTTGTGGATGAAGAAACTGAGACCCAGATTATCGAATGTTATAAATCAAGTCAGCGGCAAAGCCAAGACTAGTTCCCCGGGTTTCTTGACTCCCTGCACTGTCATGACACCCTCCCCTTTCTGAAGGCAGCATGGTACAATGGAAAGGACTCTGGGAGATCTAGGTCCGAATGTCTCTGATGACACTTAGAACCAGTAACCTCAAGCAAGTATTTTCCATCTCTGGGCCCCAATTTCCTCTTCTATAAGATGTAAGGGTAGGTTGGACTTGTCATTTTAGTTTTTTCAGATCCTTCATGACCTTAAGTCATGACAAGCAACAAGTCCAAACAACCCTTATATCTTTGGGTTTTTCTTGGCAAAGATACTTGCCATCTTCTCCAACTCATTTGACAGATGAGGAAACAGAAGCAAACAGGGGTGAGTGACTTGTCCAGGGTCACACAGCTAGTAAGTATCTGAACTCAGGTCTTTTTGACTCCAGGCCCAGCACTCTATCCACTAGCCCATCTAGCTACTCCTAGACTGGACTAGGTCATCTCTAAAGTCCCTTCTGGCTCTAAATCGTGTTCTCTTTCTGATCAAATTCCCAGAACCAAATGGATGTTAAGTCATAGTCATTTTTTTGTAGCTCCTCTAAAGAACAGGAGAGGGAAGGGGGGAGTAAGCAAAAAAAAAAAAAAAACCCACAACCCATTAACCAGCTGATGTAGATTTCCAAATGTCACATTATTCCAGGAATGTTATCCCTTCATCATCACCTTCACCCACTTCGCAGCTTGCCATCTTGAGGAGCAGCTGCTGTAGAAGCACTGGGTTGAGGGCGGGGGACAGGGGAAATAGGTGGGCTGAGAGCTGATCATCTAGGAATGCTGAAAGCAATCACTTCCCACCTGGTCCTTGGCAAGTCCCCGAGTCATCTTCTGCTGTAGCAGAAGCAGCAAACACTCATCAAGGGCCTCTGAGGAGGCTGTAAGGTAGAGGAACCAGCTATAAAGAAGTAGAAGAAAGTCCCTGGGATCCACAAAAGTGGATGAAGTTGGATCCAGGTGCTCCTTCAACTGCTTTCTTTTTTACATTACCCCCCCCAATCCCACCCAGTTTCGTGGTCATCCTCCCTGACAGTGGCCCCATGTTCTAGACCATTTCCTCCTAGCCTTCCTTATTCAATATCCTTGGAGATTTGGCCAAGTCCCTTTCATTTCTCTAGGCCCTGGTCTCCTCATCCATAAAACAGGAATAATGATATACATAGCTCACAGGTGAAGCAGCACAGTATGAGGGAAATAGCCCTGAATTTGGAATCAGAGGACCTAAGTTCAAGTCTTGACTCTGCCATGTGTGACCTTGGGCAAGTTGCTTAATCTCTAAACCTATGATTCAATGATGCTTTCTGAGACTCAGTTTCCCCATCTGCAAAATGAAGGAGTTGATCTAGATAACATCAAAGGTCCTTTCCAGTTCTGTATCTATGATCCTATAACTATTGTAAGGATCAGGTCAGTTAATGGATATGAAAGCACTCTGTAAACTGTAAAGCATGGGACAAAATATAAAGGGATTATTTCACATGCTTATACCTTACCTCTGCAGCCAGAGGGGCAGCTAAGTGGCAGAGCGGATAGAGTGCTGGCCCTGGAGTCAGGAAGACTCATCTTCCTGAGCTGAAATCCAGCCTCACACACTTACTAGCTGTGTGACCCTGGCCAAGTCTCTGAACCAACCCTCTTTGCCTCAGTTTCCTGATCTGTAAAATGAACTGGAGAAGGAAATGTCAAACCACTCTAGTAATTTTGCCAAGAAAACATCAAATGGGGTCACAGAGAGTCAGATGTGACTGAAATGACTGATCAAGAACCACAAGCTGCAGTCAGATTCTAGCTCCTTGAGGGTAGCGATAGGACCTTCTGTCCCTTTGTGTCTGCCTCAGGTCTTAGCACTGAACTGAGCACATGGGAGTGCACACATGGCTAAATGTCTATAAAACGAAGGGTTGAACCAGATGATCTCCGAGGTCCCTTCCAGCACCAAAATTCTAGGATGCTATGAATTGATTTGAATTGCTATTCAGGGATCCTAGAGCTGGCCTAGGTCCCACTAGTTATCATCCAGGCTTCAGTGCATTGCCCACTCATTTACCTCTCCCCTTCCTGTCTGCTGGATGACTTTTTCTCATGTACCTCACCCCCTCCTCTCTGCAAAATTTTTTAAAAAAGATCAAAATGGGCCCGGAGGAGCAGACGCTTTAGTGAACTGCAAATGAATTCAGAGCGGCAGAGAGCGGAGCCTGTTGTTTGTGTATCTAACTTACTCTTTGTGTCAAATTGTGTACTGTGTATATCAATAGGCTGGCGCGAAAACCGAGATCTATTACTTAGGGTTTAATCTGTTCTCCACGCTCTGAAGGGGAGGAGGGGGCAGAAAAAGGAGGAAAACTTTAATCACACACACAACTCGAGGTGTCAAGTCGCTCTCGGGTGTGTTAGGAAAATGATGTCGTATTATAGGCTTGGGAGACAGCTCAGAACAGGGCTGCTTTCTCTCCTGGGCCGGGAATAAGCATACCTACTCTATGCTTTTCAGGTATAACCGATAATTTTGCCTCAGAAGAAAAAAAAACCCACTGGGGCGGGGGGACTTGAGAGGAGGGGAGAGAAGCGGCTTCTACAATAAGGAGGAAAGGAAGGATGTGCCAAACAGAATGGAAATGACACTTTGGCTTTAGCATCACATCATTAGCTGGGATATTTTATCCTGCAGTTTCACTGCCTACCTGCCTGCTCCCCCCAGCCTCTCTGCTCCCCCTCCAAGCTGGGCTCCTCTTTTCCAATGAACCATAAATTACATGCTGACAGCTTTAATTTGTGCAAAGTATGCCTGGATGCTTCTGGCACAAGCAGCCGGCTGCTATAATAAGGTCAATATATATTCATTGTTGCCTTGCTTGATGCGCCAGATAACACACACACACGCACACACGCACACACGCACACACGCACACACACACGCACACACACACAGGCAAGGCGGAGATGAGCTGGGTTCTTTAGGGCTACAAAGTGGGAGTCGTCAGAAGCCCAGAATGGTGCATCCCATCGGGGCATCTCTACCCGTTGGCTCATTGTTTATGCATGGCATGAACGATGCTATGATTTAACTAATCACCATCAGTTATTCAGCCTGACGCTGCTAAGGGACCGTGCAATACTCCAGCTCCTCACCAGGGCTGGATAATTTATGGCCCCAGATCATCGAAGATGAGAGGGCTTTCAAAAAACATCTACGTAGCAAAGTTCTTCTCAGGATTGACCAGTGGGAGGTCCAAGGTTCTTGCTACTTTCTCGACCTCCTTAAGTTTCAGCAATACAAAAAACAAAGTTTTTAAAAATTGCCATTCCCCAGGTGCATTCATTAGTCTTCCAGAGGGTCTACCCGTGGCCAGAATGGTAGAATATAAAACAGTAATTGATTTGGAGTTGGAGGATCTGGACTCAAACTTCACCTCTGACACTTACTACCTGTGACCTTTATCAAACTATCGAATCTCCCAGGATCTCAGTTTCCCCATTTTCAAAACAAGGGGGTAGACTGGATTTCTATTAAGGAATAGATAACTGATCCATGCTTGCTGTGTCTGGGATACAGAACAATAAATAACGTGACATTGGGCCTCTTAGACGGGCAGGACTGGGATAGAGGAAGTAACCCATTTCAAGATGGCCTTTTCTTTCTCTACTATATCAAGAGACATCAGGTACAGATCACAGAATGTTAGAACTAGAAGGCATCTTAGAGATCGTCTAGTTATTTTGCATAGATGTGTTTGTGTTGAAATTTCATCAGATCACAGATTTAAAGCTGGAAAGGTTATGCAGTTCTTTAGCTCAATTATTTAAGTCATGTCTTTATTTTCATGACCCAGTTTTGGGATTTTCTTGGCAAAGATACCAGAGTGATTTGCCATTCACTTCTCCAGCTGATTTTGCAGATGAGGAAACTTAGGCAAGCAGGGTTAAAGGACTTGCCCAAGGTCACACAGCTAGTAAGTGTCTGGATTTGAATTCAGGAAGATGAGTTTTTCTGACTCTAGGCTTGGCACTCACTCCACTGCACCACTTAGCTGCCTCTATGGTTTAGCCCCCTCATTTTGCAGGTAAGGAAACTGAGACCCAAAGAGGTGGGATGTCTTAACCAAGGTCATACAGGTAGAAAGTGTCAGGTCTGGGATTCAAGCCTGGGCCCCTTGACTCAAAATGCAGGATTTTTTTTCCATCATACCACACTGATACGTTATGAAACCTGGGTTTGCTGGAGAAACAAATTCCCCATCATCCATTGAGCTGCTAATTCTCTTTGAGCATCATGCTTAGTGCAATGAGTGATACAGAAAACTGTGTCTCAGGGTACTGCCCTCACAGATCTCATAGTCTGACTGGGTAATAAGTGAGATCTATGAGTACTAAGTGCCAAAAGAGGAGTATGGGAGTTAATAGAAGTAGAGATCATCTGGGGCAGGGTTGGTCAAGGAAGGCTTGACATAAGGCTTGAGCTGGGTCTTTATGGGATAGAAAGACTCAGAGATTTTCTTCAGAGGAAGAGGTTAGTGGTTACTGGAGGATAACTATGAGCATATGGCTGGATTTAACTGAAGGTAGCCTATCTTGAGATATCAGCTAGAATGGTCCTCATCTGGAACTCAGTTTGGTCATCTGTGAAATAAGTCAGTTGGACAAAATGCCTTCCAAGATTCCTTTAAGCTCTAAATCTGTGAACCTCTGACACTAAGGATGAGTAGGTCTCCTTTGTTAATAGACAAATCTTCTCCTACATTCTCCTACCTCCTAAGGTAATGCTTGCTGAGGGCAATGCTTGATAACTAACTAACTAAGCTCCTCCCCAGGACAAACTGTTAGGGAGGCAAAGACTATTTTGCTATTCTCCCATCTCCCCTGTTAACTCCAAAAATACCCCACAAAGACTGGACTTCTTTCTGGACTCTCCCCAACCCCCCATCCAAAAATGCCTCTAGCTAATTGTCATGCTTGGAAATTAAGCAGACAGATTAATTCATATTAAGGTGTTAATGGCTAATAATAGCTTAATGTGTTAATCCCTTGAAAAAAATTAGCATTTTTATAATGGCACTGTTTTGGATTCTTGCCATCCTTGATGCTTTTTCATAACACTTTAACCTCAATTATTTCCTTTCATCTTCATGACCTTGTAAGCAGTAAGCAGAGTTCAATATTATCCTTATTGTATAGATATGGAAACTGAGGAAAAGTTACACAGAAGGCCCGTTGCCAGATAACTAGTTTGGAAAAGACCTAGGAATAGAAATATTCAAGAGCTAGTTACTTCAGGACAAAGAAATGATCCTTTATACTAAACAATGCATTTCTAATTGGGGATTTCAGGCACTTTCAGGATGTTGGAGATGATAATGACCTCTCCAATCAGAGGGCATTCATAGGGAATGGTATGGTGAATGGGTATAACCCTCCAGGTTTGGGTTCACATCCTGCCTTCATCAGTGCCAACTATATGATTTTTGGACAAGTCACTCAGGATCATAGGATTTAGAGCCTGAAGAGACCATGGAGATCATGTAGTCCAACACTCAAATTTTACGAAGAAGGAAATGAAGGACTAGATTGAAGTTAAATAACTTTTTTTCTGGACACAACCCAGGGTTAGGTGACTTACCCAAGGTCACACACCTCACAAGTGTCTGAGACTGGATTTGAAGTCAAGTGCTCCTGATTCCAGGGCAGATGCTCTAACCACTTTGCCACCTAGCTGCCACCTACTTAGGCCTGGATTCCCAAACCAATTCCTCTTGATTCCAGATCCAATGTCTTTCCATTACACCACGCTGCCTTTCGGGTCTTCATCTGTAAAATGGGGGTGATAATAACTATACTAACTAATTCACAAGTTAATTTTAAGGATCAAATGGAAATTGCTTTGTAAACCTTAAGGCATTCTGTAAATAACTGTCATATCCATAAATACGTGTATATATATCCATTAATCTATATCTGTAAATAAAAGCTATTTGTTATTTTCTATACTCGGTGTATAAAACTAACCTTGAGTACGTACATCTCCAGGGCTCAATCATGAATTGAAACCTAGGACATGAAGATCATAAAATATTAGAATCAGAAGGAATCTTGGAGATCATTTGGTCAATCTATCCATCTGACAGATCAGGAAACTGAGGCTAAGAAAAGTGACTTGCTCATACATTCAGGTTGTAAAGCTGAATGTTTAAATAAGGTTTTCAATGATCACTTTCTCCAGGGTTTCAAGGGTCACTCTTTTATTCTATTTGGTCCCCGCAGGAACTAACTTTCCCACCTCTTTGTGTGCAATAGATAGCTGATCAGAGACTTTGATTGAAGGTCCTTATGTATAGAGCATAAGAAGGTAGCACCTACCTTCTTCTACAGTGGATAGAGCAACAGACCTGGAGTCAGAAAGACACGAGTTCAAATTCAGCCTCAGACACTTATTAGCTGTGTGACACAGGGCAAGTCACTTAATCCTGTTTGCCTCAGTTTCCTCATCTGTCAAATGAGTTGGAGAAAGAAATGGCAAATCATTCCAGGATCTTTGCCAAGAAAACCTCAAATGGGGTTGCAAAGAGTCAGACATGACTGAACAACAACAAATGCCCTGACCTTGGTCCCAGGAGAAGCTGGAGGGACAAAAGAGAAGAAATAGCTCCTTCCTTCAAGGATTTAATGATCTAAATATGGAACACAAATAGATCCATATTAAGACAACACACAAAGTATGCCCAGGACAAAGTTCCATATCTAACTTTTATAATATTTTGGGGATTAAAAATGTGTTCCTCAAAGTAAGGGGGTAAGTCCACACTGTTCCCCCAAAGTAAAGGGTCTATACTGATGCTCCAGAGTAAAGGGGCCCATCTCCAAGGCCATCCTCATGCCAGACTTCATGTTTTTGCTTACATTATTCCTTTTCCTCCTGTAATATTCTCCCCTCTTTTCCTCAGCATCAATTTAAGTTCATTCATCATTCAGAGCCTGGCTAACTTCCCAACTGCTCCAAGAAGCCTCAACTGAGGATTCCTTCCCTCACTGATTTCTTGCCTTCCTTTGTCTTCTGTTTTTTCATTCTTTTGGTTCTGTTTTATAATATCTTGATTTCTCATAAAGTCATTGACTTCCATTTGCTCCATTCTAATTTTGAAGGAATTATTTTCTTCAGTGAACTTTTGGACCTCCTTTTCCATTTGTCTGATTCTGCTTTTTAAGGCATTCTTTTCCTCATTGGCTTTTTGGACTTCTTTTGTCACTTGGGTTAGTCTGTTTTTAAGGTGTTATTTTCTTCAGTATTTTTTTGAGGTCTCCTTTAGCAAGCTGTTGAGTCAATTTTCATGATTTTCTTGCATCACTCTCATTTCTCTTCCCAATTTTTTCTCTACTTCTCTTATTTGGTTTTCAAAATCCTTTTTGAGCTGCTCTATGACCTATGACCAATTCATATTCCTCTTGGAGGCTTTTGATGAAGGAGCTTTGACTCTATTGTCCTCCTCTGGTTGTATGCCCTGATCTTCCTTGTCATCAAAGTAAGATTCTATAGTCTGAGTTCTTTTATAATGTTTGCTCATCTTTCCAACCAATTACTTGACTTTCCAACTCTTTGTCAGAGTAGGACTCTGCTTCCAGAGGGGGTGGGGGTGAGGGTAGGTGTACTGTCTCAGGCTTCAGGGATTTTGTATCAGCTGCTCAATCACCCACCATCTGTGTGTCCAGAGCTCCAGAAGAAGCCTCTGCTGTTGCTGCTGCTGCTGCTACAACACCTTCTATTGCCACTGCCACCACCCCCATTGCCCTGGGGCTGGGACCAGACCTGGCCAGACTGAGCACACACCTCTCTTTCACCCAGGTACCACAGAGTTTTCTCACTAATATTTTTGGCATTTGTAGGTTGGGAAGTCTGGAAACTGCCACAGCTGCCAGTGATTCAGTCCCCTGAGGTCTACTCCAGCCCGTCTGCTGGTGCAGTCCACACTGGACTGAGCCCTACTTCCTAACCAATGCAAAAGACCCTTCTTGTTAAGTTTTCAGGTTGTCTTGGGCTGTGGATTTGTTTCACTCTGTCATATTGTGGGTTCTATAGCTCTAGGATTTGTTTACAGTCATTTTTAAAGGTATTTGGAGGGCTTTGGGGGAGAGCTCAGGGAAGTCCCTGCTTTTATTCCACCATCTTGGCTCTGCCCCCAATTTGTCACCTTCCTAACCAGCTCTCATCTTGTTATCTACATGTTTAGGACAATTGATTAGAACCATATGACTGGAAATAAGAGACCTGAGTTCTTGTCCCCTTCCACTGTTAACTTTGAGAACACTGGCATATCACTTAATCTTACTGGGCCTCAGTTGCCTTCACTGTAAAACAAGGATAATAAAAAGTAATCTTCCTGAAGATACGGAGGGTTAGATAGAGTTGCCTCCAGAGGTTCTGAAATATAGAACAGTAGAGTGGAAAACGCACCAGACAGAAGACCTAGATTTGAAATCTGACTCCACTATTTATTACCTGTATAACCTTTGCCAAGTCACTTAATCTCTGAAGACTGGAGTTTCCTTCATGACCTTTGCTCATATCTCCTGTCTTCTCTCCTCCCAGGGGCCAGAGCATTCCTATCTCCTCCACCAGCCACCCATGTGGAAATCCAAGGACCCCAGCAATAGGCTAAATCTTCCCCATGTATCACAATTACTGAAACACCTGCACTAAGAAGTCTTGTGCCAAGCCATGAAACATGTTTCCAGCGCTCAATCGCCCTCGAAATTTTTAATGTTTTACCTGCAGAAATGATCAACAGCGTGGAGGGCGGAGGCTACAACTCCAAGTGGTCAATCAAACACAAAGTCTGCCAACTGTTGGGGATGTGGTGCCTGGAAATTAACCGCCCACTGGCCCCTTCCCCTAGAACCGAGCACTGCTCCCACCTGCTATGCTGAGAGCCGGGTAGGAGGGTGACCTTGAGGATGCCAAGACTGATGCTCCACAGAAACTAAGCTCTCCAACCAACCTACGACATGCACTGAGTGGTTAGTGCTTACATTCATTCTGCAAATATTTATCAGGCAGCAACTGTGTGCAGAGCATTGTGCTAGTCCCTGGAGGAAAAGCAAAGGCGGGGGGGGGGGGGGGGGGGGGGGGAACGTGATCCTTGTCCTCATAGAGCTTACAGGCTACTGGGTACATAGAGATGACTCTAATACACAATGGCATGTAATTAGAGCATTAAAGATACTAACCAAAGGTCTGGGTGGAGGTGGGTACTTGTTTTTACAAGCCTCTGAGCTTTTAATATGGGTTTTAATGAGTGGGGGGAGTGGGGCAGGAGGGAGAGAAGATACACTAGGCCAGGGATAGGGAACCTGAGGCCTCCAGGCCATGTCTGCTCTAGACCTATGGAAGATTTCAGCTTGGAATACATGATCTTGGATCTTGGATGTGAATATGTGATTTAGAAGCAAAGGGTAAATATGAGGTACAAATTCTAGATGGAGTACAATCCCTGCCTCTATGATGCTCCACAAGCTAGTTGGGAGAATGGGACTAATTAAAAACAGACAAACAATAAAACTGTCCTACACAGTACATTATACTGTATGACTAGCATTTTAGAGAGATGCAAAACAAAGTAGGTCTTAGGCTCTATACAGAGCCCACAAAGGCAAAAACCAATGCAGGGCACAGTCTGTGGAATGATTCCTCCTCTATAAATTAACCCAGTTCCTCAAGACCCAATTCAAGCCCTACCTTCTCTGTAAAGTCTCTGCCAACATCTGCCAGATCACCCTGAGATGCCTTTTATGGGAACTTTCACAGGTGGATGAATCCAGTCTTGTCCTATAGACTTTCTTCCACTAGCACTAGTCAAAGTACTCCCCTGCCTCATCATCATGTGGGTATCATTTCATCTTCTTCCATAAATCCTACACAGAGGATATACCCAACCAGCTGCAGGCCTTCCTCTCTGTCTTTTAATAATTCATGGGTACCAGCAAAACGCTGGAGTTTTTTGTCTGTTATCCCTTGCTCACACTATGTGGCTGGCCAACCATCTTTCCCAGGTGTCTCTGTCCTCAGTGAAGTCATGTCATATACTAGAGACAGTCCTAGATGAAGCAGAGGACCTGGGTTTGATTCCCTGATTTTCCACCTCTTATATCTGTAACCTCTACGGAACTGAGTTTCACTATCTATAAAAAGAGAGAATTGGACAAGATCATCTCTAAAGTCTGTAATCTCACTTCTGGAATGCAATTCTTCAATGGTAACTTGCTATATGATGTACTCACACCAAATATGAATGAATGAGTGAATGAATGAATAAGTGTGTTAAGCACAATGAACCAACAAGCACTGTGATAACCACTACATATACCTGTGTATATTTGCATGTATGCATGTATGCATGTACTCATGTGTGCATGTGTATGTGTGTGCGTATGCATATGTGTACGTATAGATGTTTTTGTGTATGTATATTATGTATATATGTATGTAGAGTCTGTATTGTATGCACATATATGTATGTATATGCATACATGTGTGCACATGTACTGCATGCATTTACTGTGTATATGTGTGTGTTGTGTGCATATGCATATATGTATGAGTATGTGTATGTGTGTGTGCAAATATGTATGTATGTATTTGGTGTATGTGTTTGTGTATACATATACATGTATGTGCATGTGTATGTATTGTGTACATACATATGTGTACAAAAGTAGAGACACAATCCCCACCCTCAAGAAGCATTAGATTCTAATTGAGGGAAACAACACATATAGGGGAGCATTGACCAGATCTTGGTTCGGAAGGTTAATGGAGTGGTGAATAGAGCTCCAAAGGCACTCTCCAGTACCAGTGGTGGTATTGCTACTGCCGTGAATCTTACTTTGTCCTCTGAGTGGACAATGATTGAGATTCTCCTGAGCGCATGGCATTCCATCATGTATAAGTGGACAGCATCGTTGAGAGGACACTGGTCAGTGTTTTGTAAATGGGCCTTTGAGAGAGGAATCAAATTTGGATCATCATAAACCCTGAAGAATTTCTGAAATACAATCCACAATGATCCCATTCTAGTCAATTCCGAGTGTAGGCTATCGTCTGTAGCATCTGCCCGAGACAGGGGTAGTAATGGAACACCCTATGGAACTTTGTTATAATTTGGGCAATGTTAATTTTTCAACCACGTATTTCACTGGGTGGATTACTAGGCAGATCGCTTTTGATTAGTCATAGTTCTTTTCTAGGAGGTCCTATAGTAAGGATCCTTAACCTTTAGTGGTCTAATGAAGCCTATGGACTCCCCAGAATAATGGTTTTGAATACACAAAATATGTAGGATCATAACAAAATTCACTTACATTAAAATTGTTATTAAACCTTTTTTTTAAGTTCACAGACCCCGAGTTACAACCCCTGACCTATAGTATCCGGAGCTTTATATAATGAGCATATCATCTGCAAACAGAAGATCTTTGGAACTTCATAAACTAGAGAGAATTCCTCTCCCATTCCTGCTTTATATAGCTTGTCCTCCGTGATGTTGACAAACCCCTCTGCCAAGCATATATCTTCTGGTTTTACACCCAATTTGATACTGATACTGAAAGGATCATTAAAAAAGCAATTCCACTTGCTTCTAGCTACACATCTTGGATGATCTCATGGGGCAGACCAACTGGAGGAGAACCTTTAAGATAAAGTCTCACTCCACCAAGGCCAGCACGTTTTTTGCAATCAAAGAAGAAAATCATTATCTTTGTCATATAATCTCCATTTTTTATCT